>NC_088871.1:11635164-11849360 GCF_032884065.1 Artemia franciscana
CCCCCAAAAAAATCCTTATAAATTCATATAAAATTGTTCAGATAGTTAGACAATTTGGGCATAAAAACGTAATTTCTGAGGCATCAGGGACCCCCCCCCCTTCTCCTACAGATTAACCCGTCAGTCCTCCTCCAAAATCAAGTGAATAAAAAATCAAGCGAATCAATTTGTTTAAATGAAGCTTTCAGGTAGTCTACATTAGATATTTATTTTCGATGGACTTCGTGACTTTTTAGCAAGGAATGTGCCATTGAATGCGCGGTGGCATTGCTGCCTTTGAAACAAGAAAGCTCAATATGGAGATTCTGACATTTTAAAATTAAGTTGCTTTCTTAGAATTTTCAGTCGATAGTAACTTGGCCTTCTTTGTGGCCAAATTGAAGTTTGCCGCCAAAAAGTAACGAAAACTCTACTTAGCTGTGGCACAATCTTTCTACACCCTTATAAAAGGCACTAGAACTTTTAATTTCCGTTCCAATAACTCTTTTCTTGATTTTCTAGGACAATTGGCTCGAAATGATAGCCTCTAGTAAAAACGAAAAATAGAAAAACAAACGAACAAGCATCTTCTTTCTAACAAAAAAACTCTACATGTTTGTAGACCAAACTTGAAACCTTTACAACAAGGTTCTCTGATATACTGAACTTGATGGTATAATTTTCATCACGATCAAGACCTGTTGAGGGTGTGTTCTCGCTTTTTCGAAAAGGAGGGGAATTTTCTCAAGCTCTAGATTTTGATCGGTAACTTTAGACTTGATGAGTTTCACACGTTTGAAATTGGCATCAAAATTCAACTCTTTTAGGGCTTTATTATTATCCTTTGATGGGGATTCGTTATGATAATAATGAAAATTAGAATGGGGTTCGTTATGGGAATTACCGAACTCGTTAGATAGGGATATCACAAGTAGTTGCGATTTAAGTGAATATAAAAGGATTTGAAGAATGGATTTTTTTAAGTATGGTTTTTTATGATAAATTAAAAGGGTATTTAATTGAAAAAATAAAACAGTATTCAATGATTAATATTAAAAATTTATTTTGACGGATGTGTTTCAAGGAAGGAGTTGAGTATTAAGTTAATGGTATCAGAGTACATGATGTTATAATTATATTTCGTTTGTTAAAACCCTTGTGAGGTTAATGATAATTTTTTTGGATTTATTTGACTATTCCTCCTCCATTTCATGCTATGGCATTTGGAAGGGATGGGTCTACGTTAAAGATTTTGTTTATAATTGATATTAAATAAATAAATAATATATAAGAAATTTATAAAAAATAAACGGCTGGCTGGCCCCATCTCAAAAATATTTTCTTAAAACAATGAAAATTAATTTTAGAGATCCAAAGGGGTTTATCCACTGGGGCCGAACTTGCCGTTATCTAGTATTATGCAACCGGAATGTACGGAATGTACCGGAATGTCCGGATTGCAACCGGATTGCCGTTATCTAATGTACGGTTCGGTTCGTGATTTCTGTTGAGTTTGCCATTTCATTTTTTGTTTCTGCGTTTGAAATAGAGGTAGAGAAATGGTAGAGAAGGGTATGACTCCGAAGCTTTGATTGTTTTTCTCATTGCTAAAGAAAAAATTGGAGCTTACCCTTTGCTCCTTTCCTAGTAGCGATATTAGAAAACTGGCCCAGGCCCGAAAATTAACTTTTGAACGAAAATCATTATACATGTTTATTCTTATGAATAAACCATGAGGAGCAAATAAAGGTATATTACCAGGTACTTACACAAGAGGTCTTTTTCATAAGGAAGCGGTATTCAAAATACTTTCAATATTTTGAATAATAAGTGCCAAGAAATTCAATACAACTTAGGATCTTGGGGATTTTGGATCCTGAAGCCCCCCTGCGTAGGTCCTTTTATATGACATTAGGTTTTGTATATATTTTCTTTCATAGGATACAACCCTTTATAAATTTAGACATGTTGACAGCTTCAATGTCGTATTTGGCTCAATAACAAACTAGAGTCACAATCTAGGTCGATGACAAAGTTGTTATCCCACCTAACTTTGGAGGGGGTGCATTTTGTACCTTGTTTGAAGCAAAATTTTGGAAGAACTTTCCATCTATCGCTTTCATAAACCCTGCGGTAGCACATTGGATTAATACTCTGATTGTCAATACAGGGCCCAGGGTTCGATCCCCAGTGCTGGAAGACTGGGAGACAGGATTGCTAACTGTCCCTTGAAAAATAGACCCAGCAGCTAAACCATCGATTTGAATCCATATGCGCCACCAATGGCTCTGGAGGATCTTTATCGTTCTTTTTATTCAATTAATGTCGTTATAATGTATACCAAGACCCCCCCCCAGCAAAAATTTCCTTACCAATTATTTGGAAAACAACAGGTATATTACATTATCAAACAGTTCGTGGTAACGAACTGTAGTAAGGAGCGACCCGGCTCAATAGTAACCAAAACTCTAAAAAATGGAATTTTCATACCAATACCTACATCAAAAGAATCGCATTTTAATGCTAATTTTAAATATATAAGTTTCATCAAGTTTAGTCTTACCCATCAAAGTTACGAGCCTGAGAAAATTTGCGTTATTTTAGAAAATAGGGGGAAACGACCCCTAGATCTCATAGAATCTTAACGAAAATAACATCATCAGATTCAGCGTATCAGAGAACCCTATCGTAGAAGTTTCAAGCTCCTATCTACAAAAATGTGGAATTTTGTATTTTTTGCCAGAAGGCAGATCACGGATGCGTGTTTATTTGTTGTTTTTTTTGTTTTTTTGGTTTTTTTTTCCCCAGGGGTGATCGTATCGACCCAGTTGTCCTAGAACGTTGCAAGAGGGCTCATTCTAACGGAAATGAAAAGTTCTAGTGCCCTTTTTAAGTCACCAAAAACATTGGAGGGCACCTAGGCCCCCTCCCACGCTAATTATTTTACCAAAGTCAACGGATCAAAATTCTGAGATAGCCATTTTATTCAGCGTAGTCGAAAAACCTTATAACTATGTCTTTGGGGACGACTTACTCCCCCACAGTCCCCATGGGAGGGGCAACAAGTTACAAACTTTTGACCAATGCTTACATATAGTAATGGTTATTTGGAAGTGTACAGGCGTTTTCAGGAGGATTTTTTTGGTTGGGGGAGGGGTTGAGAAGAGGGGGATATGCTGGGGGAACTTTCAATCGATAATTTGTCATGGGGGAAGGAAATCTCCATGAAGGGAGTGCAGGATTTACTAGCATTATTTAAAAAAACAATGAAAAAATAAATATGAAAAAGTTCTTTCAGCTGGAAGTAAGGAACAGCATTAAAACTTAAAACAAACAGAAATTATGACCCATTTGAGGGGCTCAGCTCCTCCTAATACCTCGCTCTTTACGCTAAAGTATCTTTAGTAATTTCAACTATTTATTCTACGGCTTTTGTTATTCTGGGGTCATTCTTAATGAATTGGGACGAAATTTAAGCTTTAGTGTAAAGAGCGAGGATATGACAAGGGGGCGAACCCCCTCATATATGTAATAAAAATATGAGAATGCAAAAGTTCTTTACGTAAGCTAATTAATAAGTTACGTAAATCTTTTACTAATAAAAATATTCGTAAAAAATTAAAAGTTCTAGTTGCCTTTTTAATTAACCAAAAAATCGAAGGGCAACTAGGCTTCCTCCCCCGCTCTTTTTTTCTCAAAATCATTCGATCAAAATTATGAGAAAGCCATTTAGCCAAAAAAAAATGCAAAATTCGTTTTAATTATTCCTCTGCGGAGAGCCAAAATCAAAACATGCATTGATTCAAAAACGTTCAGAAATTAAATAAAAAAAAACAAGTTTTTTTAACTGAAAGTAAGGAGCGACATTAAAACTTAAAACGAACAGAAATTACTTCGTATATGAAAGAGGCTGCTTCCTCATCAGCGCCCCGCTCTTTACGCTAAAGTTTTTTACTGTTTTAAAAAGAAGAATTGAGAGACAGAGTCAAACTTTAGCGTAAAGAGCGGGGCGTTGATGAGGAAGCAGCCTCTTTCATATACAAAGTAATTTCTGTTCGTTTTAAGTTTTAATGTCGCTCCTTACTTTCAGTTAAAAAAACTTGTTTTTTTTTATTTAATTTCACATAAGGATTTACACCATCGGTATGATTAGAGAACTTTCACAAGTAGGCTAGACGCCCTTCCGATGTCCCTACTAACTTCTCAGCACAAAGATATCTAACTGCGTCTTCTATGAAGCTAGGTCAATATCTGACTCAATTGAGGCAAAAACTGGGTCTTTGGCCCCTTGAACCAGTTTCACAACTGACATGAAATTTATTAGGCCAGTACCTTTGGCCAGTCGGACAAGAACACGAGACTGGTAATTTTCAGCGGCATATCGTCTTCTCTGACTTTCGCAAGAAGGTACTCAGACATAACTGAAACTTATGAGGTAGGTAATTTAGGCCATGGACACAAAATGATTGGTTTTGGAGATCTAAACCATTTCTGAGCTTCACCTAATTTCCGCATCAAGGTTCTGATATTTACTTGAAGTTTCGTAAGCAATTAGCAACAGTCAACTAGATTTTGATCAAGCCTAGAACTTCGCAGCCTAGGCACGAGCAGGCTTCAATATTTGGCTTATCGATGACTTCTGTTGACCTCAATGACTTCAATCGTTGACATCGATGACTTCAAGCCACGATGAGTGGCTTGTAAGCACTAATCTTAAATCATGGTCATCTTGAGCGATGAAAGATTACATAATAGGGCTTAGTGCTACATATTTTATTCACCGCCGATGTATTTTAAGGTAGACAAATTTCTATGCGGCAGCACAACAATTCACAATTATTGGTAAAGTTGCTGATTTGTTGGTAGTTTGTCGGTGATAGACTTAGAAGCAAGTTGGTATTACCATCACATACATCGGAAATAAATAACTTTTGCTGTGTTTCAAGGCAAAGTAACACAGTATTAGCCAGTATATATAGTATCGTTTAAAAGTAACAACATTGAGTTGGCGTCAGGAAATACAAAATAAAATTGGTCTTCAGCAGCAAAAGCAAACTTTTTTGATTTTTTTTTAAGGAAAAATTCTTCTGTCAAAAATATTTCAGAGGTTAACAACTAAAGCGCTTAGCCCGATTAAGCAGGAAGGAGTATATACAACCAGAGTATTCCTCTCCCATCATATTTATCAGTGAAGCCAACAAAAAATTTTGCAACAATTTACCTTGCCAAATCAACATAAGCCAGCTATTATTTGTTTTAAGTTTCATTTATTCATTTATAGTAGGTTCATTTTAAATTTTCCTGAGTATTTGACTATTTTGCTGCTCTCAGTTTCAACGACGCCCCGTACCATTTCTTAAATTCTTTTTAACATTTGTTTTTTTACATTTATTTGTTTATACTATCCATTCATTTTGGATCAGCTGCGCATGCTTTTAGGGACAATTCCCTTTTGTGTAGCAGTACAGCTCAGGAAATACAGGGATTTAAAAAAAGACTTTTTCAAAGACTTCGAACCAATGGCTGTGTCAGCATTTTTACTCGATAATGTTTTCCCTGTTTGGGCCAAAATTGATATTTTGTGGTGCAAAATGGTAAAAAACAGCCCTTTATATGTTATGATCTTATTCCTTACAGAAATAATACTAGAACTATCACCTTCCACTCGATTAAACCCTTTGGTAATTCTGCGAGAACTGGTTCAGTAAAGAAAAAGTAAATTATCTGTGTAGACATCTATAGTCATTTTCCTAAAGAAATCAAGAAAAAAAATTCTGTATTTCACTAGATAAAGGACTAACATCTCCACTCTGGAGAACAAATAAACGTTCAAATGGAGATGAGTTCATTTATGAGACAGTGGACACAGATACAAAATCTGGATATTTTGACCACATATACAGCGATCATGATCAGCATATATAATAAAGCATTAAAATTTAAACTGAAATATTTCTACGGAACAAAATAATTAGTTTTATATATGTTAGTTTTAATTTTAATACTTTAGTGTATCTGCTGATGACGATTGCTGTATTTACGATTGAAAAATCCAGACTTTTGTATCCTTTTTCACTGTGTAATAAATGGGCTCATCTCCAGTTGAATGTTTATTTGTTCATCATAGAAAGGCAGTGTAGTCTTGGGAAAAAAAAACTAATTCAAGGTATTGCGTCGGAAATACCACCCTGGAGACTTTCATATCCGAATGTGTTACAATATTTTTCTTTAAATTGCAATCTTTTTTTTTAGAGTATTTCCCTCTTACTTTAATAAAACCTCAAATAAAATTTATTCTCATAGTTTTTGATAGATAGCATTGAAGTCAATAAATTTAATGTATTTGGAATTAGTATAAACATTAACTTCTTTTATGTTCCATTTTTAGGGTTCTAGTTAGTATCGATACGAAGGCAACGGGCCTGTGTGGCCTTAGTCTTGACTTATATCCCTCACAATAATAAAAATAACTATTTACAAGGGTGACTCTTCGGTTTTTTTCCACCACCATGAACCGCTTGGTTTATTTTTATTTGTGTTTATTATTTAAATATATTTGTTATATATATATATATATATATATATATATATATATATATATATATATATATATATATATATATATATATATATATATATATATATATATATATATATATATATATATATATATTTATTTATTTATTTTATATTGGTATATTAATTTTATTCAGTAGAGCTTGATTTTTCCAATGAAATTTATTTAGGCTTCTGTAATTTTGAAGACCACACTGCCTTTCCATGACGATAAATAACAGTTCAAATAGGGATAAATCCTTTTATTATACAGTGAAAAAAAAATCAGAAATATACATGGCATTTACTTATTGTTTTTTTTTCACTTTCTAATAAAAGAATTTATCCCTATTCGAGCTGTTATTTATTTTGGATTATCACTAACCAATTTCTTTTTTCATTTTTTCTCTTTCGATTAATATATTTCTCTTTTATTTAGTCTTTAAGGTAACTAATCTAGAAAGAAATCCTTCCGGCTTACCATTCCTTTTTTGTTTACATTTGCTACTCCTTTAAGGTGTTTTTCTTGAGATTTCAATGTCAAAGAGGCTTCATTTTTCACACAAACAGCCTTTCCTATCTTTTCCTAAACAAATTGAATAAGACACAGCGCCTCCCACATAAAAGATGTTATGTCTTTGAAATTCAAAAGGATATTGCGATCCAAGAGTATTTCCATCATGAAAACAAAACTTTTCATGTTTTCCAGAATATGTGTCAGAAGTATGGGAGATACAAGAGATAAAGGTATAAAAACAGGGTGGTGCTAGTCTCACCACAGAGCTGGATCTAGGGGCAGGAGGGCAAGCACCCAGGAGGGGCGTCTTTTGGGGGGAGGGAAGGCAGTTTTCTCCTCAAAAATGTGGGGGATAATTATCGAATATCCCATACCCCTTGATTATCAGGATACGAATTCGCCTTGATGCACAATAAAAATGCAGGGGATTCACCCTTGCTGCTTAATGTCAAGACATACACAAATTAACCTAAATTACGGACCGATATGTTGCTTGAACCTACCCCAATCCTATTTTTGAGTTTATACTGCCTATCCCAAAGACACCAATTAGGAGGAGGTGGATAGGAATTAGCCCCCCAAATTTTTGAAAATATATTTCTGATATTTTCTTTCAAAAATGGCCATTTTTGTATGCTCATCTATAAAAAATGAAAAAAATGCTTACCCCCTCCCTAAAATTTCATGAGCTGGCCCCGTCGCCCCGGAATCGAACTGAATAATTTTTTAAATAAGAAAACGGAATAGATATTAACTAGATTCACTTTTGTTTCAATTCTTGGCCCTAAAAAAGCTTTTTGGACCTTTATTCTTTGGCTACGACAGATCTGCCGAACTACCCCCCCCCCCCCTAGTCTTCGGCCAGTGACAATACTTAGAAACGTTGTAAATCTTTTTCTTTTTCTTCAAGCTAAGCACTTTTAAACCCCAAGAAGTTACTAGCTTCCGCCACGAACTGGAAGTTCCTCATTTAATTACTTCTTAAAGCGCTCAAACGTATTTTCTCTCGTCTATTCTCTGCCCTTCTCCTACTAGTAATTATCTTGTTTCCGCTCTTTTGTTTTTTCAGAGACGGGAAATCGGTCATAAAAATGGGTCATTTATCCCTTTGTTTACTTTCTCCAACAGTTTTCGTAAAATTCAGAAGTGTCAGTAAAAGCCAAATAAATGAAAGACAAGTTGTATCTATAGAAAGGGCTGCACTAGCTAATAAATTCCATGGGATTTAGTCACTGCTTTCTAACTTGAAAGGCCTCAAACAGACGCTTGATATAGCAGAGGATCTATAACAAAAATTTTCTAAACTCACATATGAGAACATTTCGCTGACTGCGTGCACTGGACCGATAAGCTAAAGAATAGGTTTGTGTCAGTCGGCAGGTCTAAACATACGCTGATACTACTACCCCAACATCACTACCACAACCTATCAGATCATAGTATTGACGAAAAAACCTCACTTTGGCACCCCTTAGAGTCTGCTCCCGGAGACGAATGTCCACTCTTGCCCTTCCCCGTTAGTGCGCCACTGGTCAGACGCACCGTATTACTACTATTCTGCTACTACTAAAAGCTTACTGCAACACCAAGCGACATTAGGCCAACACAGCTATGCGCGCTTCTCTTTTACCCCAAACTATTAAAAAATTGACTATTTTTCTGTCCCATGAAGTTCCATATTCTTTCAAATCGCTCCTTGTGCACCCCCCTCCCATTTAGATACAAACTGCTTTTCATTTGGCTTTAGATGGATCAAACAGTTCGTTGTAACGAACTGTAGTAAGGAGCGACCCGGCTCAATAGTAACCGAAACTTAACAAAATGGAATTTTGATACCAATAATTACACTAAAAGAATCGCATTTTAATGCTGATTTTAAATATATATGATTCATCAAGATCAGTTACACAGAACAAAAGTTACGAGCCAGAGAAAATTTACCTCATGTTAGAAAATAGGGGGAAACACTCCTAAAAGTCATACAATCTTAACTAAAATAATACCATCAGATTCAGAGCATGAGAGAACCTTTTAGTAGAAGTTTCAAGCTCCTATCTACAAAAATGTGGAATTTCGCATTTTTGGCCAGAAGACAGATCACGGATGCGTGTTTATTTGTTTTTTTGTTGTTGTTTTTTTTCCCAGGGGTGATCGTATCGACTGAGTGGTCCTAGAATGTCACGAAATGGCTCATTCTAACGGAAATAAAAAGTTCTAGTGTCCTTTTTAAGTGACAAAAAAATTGGAGGGCACTAGGCCCCCTCCCACGCTCATTTTTTCCCAAAAGTCACCGGATCAAAATTCTGAGATAGCCATTTTATTCACCACAGTCGAAAAACCTAATAACTATGTCTTTAGGGACGACTTACACTCCTGCAGTCCCCGTGGGAGGGGCTGCAAGTTACAAACTTTGACCTGTGTTTACATATAGTAATGATTACTGGGAAGTGTACAGATGTTTTCAGGGGGATTTTTTTGGTTTAGGGGGAGAGTTGAGGGGGGGGGGGTTACGTGGGAGGATATTTCAATGGAGAAACTTCTCATGGGGGAAGAGAATTTAATGAAGGGGGCACAGGACTTTCTAGCATTATTTGAAAAAACAAGGAAAAAAATATGAAAAGTTTTTCTACTGAAAGTAAGGAGCAGCATTAAAACTTAAAACAAACAAAAATTATTACGCATATGAGGGGTTTACCTTCTCGTTATACCTCACTCTTTACGCTAAAGTATTTTTAGTAATTTCAACTATTTATTCTACGGCCTGTGATTCAGAGGCCATTCTTAAGGAATTGGGACAAGATTTCAACTTTAGTGTAAAGAGCGAGGTATCGAAGACGGTTGAACCCCCTCATAAACGCAATAAAAACATACGAATATGGAAGTTCGTTACATAAGTTAATTCGTAAGTTACGTATATTTTTTACCAGTGAAAACGCTTATAAAAAATTAAAGGTTCTAGCTGTTTTTTTAAGTAATCAAAAAATTGGAGGGCAACTAGGCCTCCTCCCTCGCTCCTTTTTCTCAAAATCTTCCGATTAATTGCAATTAATTAATATGCAAATTTGGTTTTAATTATTTATGTGCGGAGAGCCAAGATCAAAACATACATTAATTCAAAACGTCCAGAAATCAAGTAAAAAAAACAAGTTTTTTACATGAAAGTAAGGAGCAACATTAAAACTTAAAACGAACAGAAATTTCTCCGTATATGAAAGGGGCTTTTCCTCCTCAACGCCCCGCTCTTTACGCTAAAGTTTGTTACCTTTTTAAAAATAGAGTTAAGAGAAAGAGTCAAACTTTAGCGTAAAGAGCGGGGCGTTGAGGAGGAAAAGCCCCATTTATATACGGAATAATTTCTGTTCGTTTAAAGTTTTAATGTCGCTCCTTACTTTCACTTAAGAAAAAATAGTTTTTTTACTTAATACTTGTTAGAATTTATGTATTTCCTTTCTTAATTCTAATACTATGCTTAGAACTTTCTCACAGCTTAGTGATCTTACTGCTATGTAATATAGTAAGTCTTTTGATTTTGTGTCTGTATCTTTCAACATGTCTCTGAACTGTTTATGATTGAGACTATATATATGAAAAAAATTTCAACTGAAAGTATGGAGAAACATTGAAATTTAAAACGAAGAGAAATTATTCCGTATATGAAAGGGGCTCTCCCTTCCTCAACGCCTCGCTCTTTACGCTAAAGCTTTTATTATTCCATAAAGTAGAGTTGGGACAAAGAGTCAAACTTTATCGTAAAGAGTGATGCGTTGAGGAGGGGGTTAATTTCTCTTTGTTTTAATTTTTAATGTTGCTCCTTACGTTCAGTTAAAAAAAACTCGTTTGTTTTAATTAATACTTTCTAGAATTTTATGAATTTCCTTTCTTAATTCTAATACTCTACTCAGAAGTTTCTAACAACTTAGTGACCTTACTGCTGTGTAATATGGTAAGTCTTGCGATTTTGTGTTTGTATCTTTCAACATATCTCTGAACTGTTTTTGGTTAAGATTATATAAAAAAAAGTTTTTTTCAACTGAAAGTAAGGAGCAACATTAGAACTTAAAAGCAAACAGGAATTATTTCGTATATGAAGGGTGTTGGCTCCTCCTCAACACCTCGCTCTTCATGCAATTTTTTTAATACTTTCGAAAAATAGCTTCTTGTTGTTCCAATTGAACGACCTTGGGTTTCAGGAGTCGTTCTTAAGGAATCGGGACAAAATTCAAACTTTAGTGTAAAGAGCGAGGTGTCGAGGAGGAGGCAACCCCCTTCATATACGTAAGAATTTCTATTCGTTTTAATGTTGCTCCTTACTTTCAGTTGAAAAAACCTGTTTTATTTAATTTCTGATAGTTTTTTAAATAATGCCAGGAAATCTGGCCCCACCTCCACAGAGAAAATTCCCTGTTCACGGATATATCATCTAGACAATTCAATCACAGTGAAAATTTACTCAGGAGAACTACTTTTAAGAACTCCACGCATAAAATTGAGATGGAAAAGATAAAGCAAAAAATATAAAAATAATTTTGTATAAGAATTCTGGAAAATATCCTCAGTGCGTAATTTCCTCTGACAAGTTTAACCCCCTGGAAACTTCCCTCGCCATGAAAAGTTCCCCTTTTAAAAAAAAGCAGAAAATTCGTTTTCTCGCCCTAAAGTTTAAGCATGCTTCGGAATAACAAATACTGTGCGTTGACAATGGGCAACTTTTGTAACTTAAAGGCTTTTCCCCTGAGGAGTAGGGTTGTTATGTTCTATCCAAAGGAATAGTTAGCGGGCTATTCAACTATGATGAACAAATTGACTGTCTTCAAATTTTAATCAGACAATTTTGAAGAAGAAGGGGTGGGGAAGAGGGCCTAGATGCCATCCAGTCTTTTTGGTCACTTAAAAAAAGCACTAGAACTTTTAATTTCCATTTGAATGAATTCTCTCGCAATATTCTAGGACCACTGGGTTGATACAATCACCCTTGGGAAAAAAACAAAAAACCAACAAACTGAAAAAAAAATAAATAAAAACGTATCCGTGATCTTGTTTCTGGCAAAAAAAAAATGCAAAATTCCATATTTTTGTAGATAGCATCTTGAGGCCTCTATAGTAGGGTCCACTGATGCGTTAAATCAGATGGTTAGATTTTCATTAAGATTTTATGACTTGTAGGGGGTGTGTCCCCCTTTTTTCTATTATAAGGCAAAAAAAGCCTTTTCTCAGGCTTTTAATCTTTGATAGGTAAAACTAAACTTAATGAAACATAAATATTTGAAATCAAAATTAAAATATGGTTCATTTGACACATCTATTGGTCTCAAAATTCCATTTTTTAGAGTTTCTGTTACTATTAGCTGGATCACTTCTTGCTTGCAGTTCGTTACTACGAACTGTATGATTATAGCCAAAGAAAGAGTAACTGAACCCTGTTCCTTAAACAGCTTATTGCTTTGTCTAACGTTTCAAAAAAAAGCTGATATAGAATTAAACAGAAAATAAAGCTACTATCATTCACAAAATGCCAAATAACAAATATTATGCGTGAGCAATGGGCAATTTTTTTTAACTTAAGGACCTTTCCTCTGGGGATTTTGGGGGGGAGCTTCATTTTATATCCAAAGGCATCATTATTGGGTTTTTCAACTGTGGTGAACAAAATGGCTATCTCGAAGTTTTAATCGGACGATTTTGTAGAAAAGGGTGGGAGAAGGAGCCTAGTTTCCCTCCAATCTTTTTGGTCACTTAAAAGAGCACTACAACTTTTAATTTTCGTTTGAATGAGCTCTCTCACGATATTCTTGGACCGCTGGGTCGATACTATCACCCTTGGGGAAAAACAAGAACAAACAAACTAAAAAAACAAATAACACGCATATGTGATCTTTCTTCTGGGAAAAATATAAAATTTTTGCATGTTCCAGATAGCATAATGAAACCTCTACAGTAGGGTTCTCTGATACGCTAAATCTGATGGTGTTTCCCCCTTTTTAAAGAAAAGAAGGCAAATTTAGAAAAACGTTTCAAAAAAAGGTGGTATAGATTTAAACCGAAAATAAAAATATCATTATTCACAAATTTGAACTACGCATTTTTTGATTATATTCAGTCCAGAGTTGATAAAAATAGTAAAATAACATAGATTGGAAGTAATCAATGGAGATTCACTAATAACAAGAAATACTGATTGCTAGGCTTTCATAAATCAGCATTTGATTCCTTTTTCAAGCAGAATCAATAATTATTATAGACAATAGTAACTTTGAACTTATCATTTCCAAAACTTATTTGATAACTTATGTCTAATCATTCGCGTATTCACTATAAGTTTTCCAATGCTAGTTTACTCTCGGTGCTGTTGCTCAGACAACGCGGTTGAGAGGGAGAAACTCCTTCTGAAGAGATGCAACTTAACAGCATGAGGCTCAATCTTTGCTGTCATTGGTAAAAACTTCTTCGAATTAATTGTTTAAGTACAAAGGACAGTGAAGAAGAAATCTGACTGTTTGAATAAATTAAGCGGAATTTTAACCATAATTGTTAAAAAAAACTAGGATATATCAGGAATTCAATTTTCAATAAAAAAAAATGTCCTCATGTACAGCTATGCAGCCTTCATCAGTAGCAAGCCCCAAATAAAAAAAAGAGACGTAGGTGAAAAATCCGCGAAAAATAAGCTAAAAATATAGGGGACCGAACAATTTAAGAGAGTATAGTTGTTGTCTTTGAGAATAATCGGCTTGTTAATGTTAAAATTTTTATTAGCTCTGTTTTTTTTTAACGTTTCAGTTTGGCAATACTGGCAATACTTTTTTTTATCATTTACTTATATTGAACGTCTTACTGATTAAAACAGGCTAATGAATTTTACTCGATGAAAGACAAAACCTGTATTTATTATTCTGATCTGTTTGATTTAGCAAAGGGAGAAGGATTTATTTTGGGGTAGGGAAAGCAATTATGAAAAAAGCGAAACACTGGTGAACTATGTGATAACTGTTACAAACGTCATTAACATCATGTCCTTCTAAATAAATAGCAGCCCTAGAAACCCTCCCTTTCTGCCCCTCCTGTGTGCTTTGCTACTTCTGGATAGAAAGTCTAAAAATTATAACAATGAAGATAATTTTAAACTAGCAACAATAGGAAAACCATTCTCACTTCTTTCTTAGTAGAGAATTTTTATGTTCACTCTCGGTTTAATTGAGCCCCTCCCACAATGTTTGGATACAGTTCTAGGCTATGCACCAAGTTTACCGATTCTGGTGGCTTTCAGGCTCTTTTGTGCTTATTTATCATCCTTGGGACATATTCACAGATGGGGAGGAATCAATTAAACTAAAACTAAATATTAAAAATCAATTAGAATTAGATTCTTGGATAGGAATGAGATAAGAAGTTTTGGCTAATCGAATAAAATAGTTTACTAAATGACTAAATTATGTTAATTTGAAATTACAGCAGCAGGCTATTCTAATTTTACCTGGAAAATCTATTTGTTTTGTAAATATTTTTGTTTATTTTTTCTCACACAAAAAAAGACAACAATGACCTTAATTTGAACATATTCCGTGGCTCACGGCACATGGAATTAAAACTACAAATCTTCTGAAAATCAATGGCTTATATTCCATGATTAACTTTTAACTGTTTTTTATTTTGTTTACTTAATCCTTCCAATGCATGTTTTTTTATATTTTCAAATGTAGACAAATCGTGGAAAGCAAGCTTTAAAGCTGTTGCTAATCTGTAACTTTAATTCAAGGTATCACGGAATAAAAAATGGAATTAAATTTAATCTCCCCTCTTTGCAGGCAGGGGCAGATACAGAATTTATGTTTGGGTTGGACACCAACGAAACTTGAACACCCCCTAGGTATTTTTGCCTCCAAACCACAAACCACTGTGTATAATATAAATTTCGACCATCTGGGAAGGGGTGCAAGTGCCACTATCACCACCCCTCTTTGTAATACTCGGTAATGGTCTGGAATAGTGGCTCTCTTGAATCATATATGATAGAAACAGGAGACTGTCTACTTTATGTTCATTTTTATGGCTTAGTCACATTTTTGACAATTCATCCCAAAGCCCCCCTCTAATGGTCTCATACAGCCCTAGTTTATACAAAAAAAAGATAGAATTCTTACTTTAAAATATGCAGCAAGCATCAATGAACCACAATTCTTAATTTTCGCAATTATTATCTATTTCTGATTAAATTTTGACCAATTTTAATGTTAGTTGTTTTTCTTTACATAGCCTATGGCTATACGAGACCATTAGGGGGGGGGGGTGGCTGGGTTATGAATTGTCAAAGAAGGGAACAAAACCATGAAATGAGAATGAAATTACAAAAAAACTCTCCTTCTGAAGAGCTGCTATTCTGGGCCTTTTCCTAGGAATCTAATTTCATGTTTTTTTTCTTCTGAAAATGGAACAAAATTACCTGCAAAACTCACAACATTGGCTAGGATTTCTAATACCATTTAAATGCAATCACAAAATGTCACATTCTACATGCTAACTCCTTAAAAAGCCATAAAGTGTGGAAACCAACTAACCTAGGTTCAAAAAGGAACTTTCACCTTAGTGGGAACAATGGGGCTATTGCGCCTGCGAAAATTTGCTGGGAAACTAAGCTAGCATATGAAAAAAAGTCCGTATTTGGACGAATATTCACGTTGCTTCTGTTTCATATCAGAGATGAAAAATTCAGGCTCGTAAAAAAATTTTCAAGGTACCAATGAGATCAAAATAAAGTCCCTTCTTCGTCCTGTGGACCCTCTTAGGTGTATTCATACCTAGAACCGTTTAAAAAAAAAAAAAAATTTAATTAAAAATTATAAAGCTTTTAGAGCAATATCACATTCCTGGCAGTGTGGCTACGTTCAACCGTGAAAATATATACCCAAAACTAACTTGCTAAATCTGACAACAATTATTGGTCTCATGTTTCAATTCTAAATTCTTGGTTCAACCTGCCTAAGACCAAATGTATTTGCTAATTTTCAAATATATTTGCTCAACCCAGCGTGATGAACATGGTAGAACCTCCAGCAGATTGACTCTAGTTTGGCATTGTGGAGTGACAGGTAGGAGTGAGGTGTAGCATAAGTGGGAGATGGTACCGTCGGCAATGAAGGGGGGGGGATTAATGCCAGGTTTTTCTTCTCACTCAATTGGACCATCTGTCTTGGCTTTGTCTACAAATAACTGTATAAATTAGATGTCAACAGTATGTTGATTCCCAAAGACAATTGTACCTTTAAAAGAAAACTATAACTTCTTAAGCTGTTTTGCGCCACATGATTTTAGCTAAAATTTTACTGTTTTTTACAAGTACTAAAAATTACGTAACTGTATATTGAGTTCTTCTCAATTGAAAATTGAATTTCCGTTTGTTTCTTAATTTTCAAGGTATGAGCTGTTGTTTAAATTTCTGATTAATCGATTCAAAGAATTGGATTTAATTTTCACTATCTTTAGCGCTTTAAAAATAAATAATGATTTTGTGAATTAGTAAAACTGTATTATTGGCACTTTTCCTTTGAGTCATCTTTTGTAAATTTTATAGGAAAACTTCAAAGAATTTCGTTTTCAATTAAACATAGCGTCTGGAATTCACGAAGCTAAGTCGCTTGGTTGTTTTTGCAACACACGTTTTGCCGCTTTTATGTCACTTTAAGGTCGGGTTCTTGATGTGAAGTTTTTACTGAATTATGCAATTATTTCTAAAGAATATATTACAAAAACAAAGATACAAAGATTGAATATAATTATAATATTGTTATATTTGTTGGATTATTATATTATAATTATTATTATAATAATTATTACACACATTATTACATTATAGTTTATAATTGTTATATAACATAATAATTATTATATTATACAATATTCAGCAAATACAAAGATACAAAATATTCATTATTTTTAAAGATATAAAAACAATTACGATGATGAATAGTATGTAGATGAAAAGGATCCATTCCATTTATATAGATAAATACCTCTCTGGTTCTCTGCTGTAAAGCTTTGGAAAGAAAAAAGAGGTAAAGAATATGGTAATGGACGCTACAGTCCCTGACGGTAGTTCTGATCTTCGTTTCCTGGCCCTTCAGCTAGGAAGTGCAATTGGGTGGTTGGGGGCTAGCCATCTTGTGCTTTTGCACACCCTTCCTGTTTACCTTTGCCAGATTAGTCCAGGTACCCATTTAGAGGTGGGTCGACTCTGGGTGACCTTTGCAGAGTCATGCCACTGACCCCCATTCCAGACAAATAGCCAGCGGCACTAGGACTCGAAGCCCTGTTCTCTCGGACATAGAACTTCAGGTATAGCTAGCACTTACAGGTTTTATTAGATATTACGCCCTTGCAGGTTCATATTTAGGTACTGATGAATAGTAAAATGAAATAAATCATTTTTAGTAATTCGACTTTTTTTAGAATATATTGCTTCTAGTGGATTATCAATAGGGGAACGCACTTGTCCCAGTCCGTTTAGATTTTGAAAATACCTCTTTTTAGTATCTTCATTGAAAAAAAAAACTGTCCCCATAATTTGGAACAAAAATTCATTCTCCATCGGAACAAACTGAATAACAATTCTTACACCCCCCCCCCACATTACGTGAATATGCGTTCTTCTAATGCCAATGCATTAAATAGGACTAAATACCTAGGTTCCCCTCGTTTCCTAGAATAGCAATACAAAGATCAATAAAGGTGAATAATTTAACAAAAAATCTGAGCTGGAAAATATAAAGAGCGGGAGCGAATTAGATAGTCATATTGTATTGGAAACTTAAAGCTGTTTAAAAACTATTAAATAATTATAAGAGGATTTATTTCTTATTCAGAACCTGTATCAAAGTTGATATTGCCACCATTCTTGAGAGTTAAATGTAGGGGCGTTGCTAGATATTTTGAAAAAGAGGGTGGATGTCAGCTTAATAAGATATTTTGATAAAAAGGGTGGAGGTCAGCTTAAATAAGGGAGGAGTTTACAATAATCTGCCACAATCTTACTTTGAAATTTCTTCAGAAGATTCTTTCGGGAGCAGATCTTTTTAGGGGGCACTCTCCTACCTATTGTAACGGTATCTAAGGTTAAGTTTTTGAATATTTGCAGTTTTTTACGGTTATTTACATTGAGATGAATTTGCGATAATTTACTGTAACATTATCCTAGACGGTTCCTTGAATTTGGTGCTGATTGACATGAGCTTAAATAATAATTTTGATGAATCCTAAGACGAGTTAGGTTAATGATTTATAAAAACAAATGGGTATAACTCCACTATATTGTTTACGGGAACGCAGCAGTTGAGAAGAGGAGGAGGCTTTAAAGGAACCAAAAATGGACAAAAAACCCGTTTTGCGTCTGATTGGTTTGAAATTTATATTGAAAGCAACAAAATTGAAAATGCATCAGGTAAAACACAGTGTAAGCAAGTAGGCTTTTAAAGCAAATTGCATTTTCAGAGGCCAGGAATCGATCCGCACAGTATCGGTTCTACCCTCTCAAAACCCTGATTAGCCCAGGACAAAACCCTGATTAGTTCCCTTTCCCCTGTCTCCCGTAAAATGGTCAGGCCAAATTTTAACAAAATTTTAATTTATTAACAAAAGTATTTTCCATTTATGAATTAATTTAGAAATTGCTATTTAATTTTTAGTTTAATATTAAATTATTTAATTATTATTAATTATTTTAAGTATTAAGTTATTTTGTTTTTTAGTTTATTATTATTTTATTGATTAATTAATTTATTTATTAATTGTTTTTATTTATTTACTGTGCCCTTTGCTTTATTTTAATATAATTAAATGCCAAAAATTACAAAATAACTATAGGCTAACTGTTATATTATTTATTTGAAATTTTGCGAAATTTCTGTGCCCGGCTAAAGCTCCCCTTCTGTTCCCTCCCTAAAACCGCCTTTGGATTCGTAGGTCACGAAGGACTGATGAAATAGAGGAGTACGGAAGAATACTAGATACCATCATAAAGAGCATATCTAGGGGGCGGTTACTAGATTTGAACCCCTCCCCCTGAATTTTTTTCCGGATCGTAAAAACGTAAAAAGAAATTAATGTAAACAAGTTTTTGATGCGTTTTTCAAAGTTTTTTTGCACCCCCTTCCCAGATACAAAGTACCTCCACACCCCCCCTCCCCCGGTTAGAAGTCCTAGATATGTTCTTGGCCATTATAAAATAAATGGGGGGGAACTCAAAGCTGAGCCGTGAATAAAACTGTGTGCAAGCTATATTAAAATTCACTTCGATAATAAATATCGACGAAGTCGATAATAGGCAGTAACTGCGTCATCAAATGCCCTTATTGGAAGCTAGTTCGACCAGGTTCGTAAGAAAATAGGCAGTAACTGCGTCATCAAATGCCCTTATTGGAAGCTAGTTTGACCAGGTTCGTAAGAAAATAGGCAGTAACTGCGTCATCAAATGCCCTTATTGGAAGCTAGTTTGACCAGGTTCGTAAGAAAATAGGCAGTAAATGCGTCATCAAATGCCCTTATTGGAAGCTAGTTTGACCAGGTTCGTAAGAAAATAGGCAGTAACTGCGTCATCAAATGCCCTTATTGGAAGCTAGTTTGACCAGGTTCGTAAGAAAAAACAGTTATTTTATTTGTACTAGTGGTAATTAGTAGTATTAGCAGTAATAATAATAAGTGATTAATTCTAATTGCTAATTAGTAAATAATTGTCTAAATCAATACTTACTTTTGGATTACAAATAACTGTCAATTATTAGTATTAACGCTATTTGCAGCGAAAATCCTTTCCAAAGCAAAACGTTAAGAGCCAAGCAAAGTTAAGAGCCAAAGCAAAAAGTTAAGAGCCAAAAGTTAAGAGCCAAGCAAAATGCTTTGAAGCTAAAAAAAGTTGCACTTCGATAATGTGGACCTAGTGTAGAACCTAAGAAACTTAACGTGGAAAGTCAGGTTCTGAGGGCTCAAGTATTCATGAAGCCACATTTTATTCCTTATTATTATTCTCAGAAATAACATCAATGGATAGTTAGAGTAAGAATTAAACACACCATTATTTTGTATATTCATAGTCCGTGGACAACAGTCTATTGAATTCTGTTCAATTTTACTCAACTTCTTATTTTCAAAATCGCTTTTAAAAAACGCTTTCTAGCAGTAAAACTTTATCAATTATTTTCAGAACTTATGAATAGTTCATCCAGAAATTTTATTGTGTTACTGCTATATTGACTTTTCCAAACCTATTACAATCTTACGTAACGCAAAAATCTATGTAATGCTCCATTCTGCTTGGAACTGCCTCAGAAGCGGTTTTAGGGAAGAGAGAGAGGAGACACTTGCCCCGGGCGTGTGAATTTTAGTGGCATAAAATTCCAAACAATTAATCTACCGGTTTAATCATTTTGTAATTTTGTTTTTATCAAAAGAAATTGGGAAGTGCAGTTATTAAATGAAAATAAAAGACTTTTTTCGGAGTGGGGAATTTTTAACGAATAAAAAAAAAATTAATTCAATTTGTTACTTTTTTACGAGTCGGACAAACACTTCGGGGGGAATCAAACCCACTAACACCACCACCCCTCCCAACGGATACGATTTGCTTGGAGAATTCACTAAACTTGGAATGGGGGATCCTACTCCTCCAAGGGACGCAATTTACGAATATTTAACTCCGTGGACCTCGGAACAAGCATGTATTAGAACTATTTACCACTGCTCCCAAACTCTAAGTGAGTTCAGCACTACCCAGAGATCAGTTAAAGAAATGGCCCCCATCCCTCCTTCTATTCAGTCTCCATCAACTGGTATGGCTAAATTAATGAAATAAAATGCTACCATTCATGGAAAATAATGAGAAAAAATATTATTTTTTCGTTAATCTCCCAAGAACAATGAAAATGAAATCTGATTGATTGATTTGGCAATACAAAAATTTATACAACCATATATATCTTTAAGAAGTTAGAAAAGTTGGAAACTGTAAAACATTTATGTTCAATTATTCAGTTTTTGACAGTAGCAGGTGCTAAATTAAAAAAAAAAGAAAAGAAAGTTGAGTGAAAAATCAGCAAAAAATTAGCTAAAAACACAAGACACCAAACATCCCAAGAAAGTACACCTTTTCTTTGAAGTGACAGTTGTCTTTGGAGATCAATAAATTATTCATGTTTGAATTTCTATGTATAAAAAGCGCTGTCAAACTTGACAAAATTAGTTTTCTTGTTTATTCCCACAGTTCAATGTGATAAAAGTGGCGAAAACGAGATACAGCCGTAAAAGTTTCACTGTTTCAAAACTAAAGAAAGAAAAATAACAGGAAGTATTGAGTCTCAGATACGAGTGGACCTAAGATGGGGCCCGGGGGGCAAAACATTTTTATATTTTGATGTCTTTCGGACTTCAAAGAATGGTCATCATTTATATTTTTGGCTTACGCTGAATTTGTCTGAGTTAATGACAAACTGAATTAATAAAGTAATTATAGAAGTTGCGTAGTAGTAATGATGGTAGAGGAAATGAAGAAAACGGGATTTGCTCAGTATCACTGAATTGGAATTTGGTCAGTTCTTGAGTTTGTGCTCGAACCAGTCACGAGATTAGGTGTGTTTTTTTGACGACAAAAGAACTCGAAAGGAAGAAAAAACGAGGATATTTACAGCCAGCGAAAATGAAAATGTACTACACATATTTCGGCCGAGACCTCCACTCGGCTGTCCTCAATGCAAAAAAAAAAGAAATAAATTCAAATAAATACTTCTCATTTTGTCATGCTTAGCCAGTGTGGTCTGGGAAATTATTGGTGTGTTTTGTTCCTTTTAACTGTATTTTCCAGATGTGCAGAAGATCAATTTGATATAAAAGAGTCTAATTTAAGTAATATATTCATTCTAAATAATGTGCAAAGGTCACAATATCTTTGGGCAGGGGGAATCAGCTTTTTCCCAGCACCATCTTTCGGACGAACTTTAGGAAGGGTCCAATTATTTTCTTAGGTATAATTTTCCTTTTTTCTACTTGAATCAGCTATAGAGGTTTTGTAGCGAGTCATGATAATCAGGAAAAGGGGAGGCTAGTGGAGACTAATCCACGTGGGGCTATGGAATATTACCAATCCCCCTAAAATTCTAACCCAAGGACAAATAAATGCTCACACTTATAAAAATCATTGTTACATAATTTTGAGATGGTGCGCAATACATTCAGTCTCTCTAGACCAATTAAGAAGTCCTTTCCACCAGAAAGAGCTTTGGAAAGCCAAGGTTCGTTATATAGGACATTTACAAGGTCTTAACAAGGTAAATTGGATTCCTGTTTTACAAGACAAAGCAGACTCTAGAGTTTCCTTAGCATCAAAGAAGATTCGGGGAATATTCATTCACCTAGAAAAAAAGCTTCTTGGGGGGTCGTAGGAACAAAGATAAGGCAGGGAATTTCATCTTTCGAAATTATGCTTTGAAAATATTAGCCATTTTGTACCAAAATCGACTGAATAGCTTAAGTGTCATTTTAGCTTTAATTTAGGGGTTTGGGAATCAATATATTCTGAGGGGGGAAAACACTGCAGAGAAGTTCAAATATGACTCAGTTTTATCGAACCTTTTTCATTAACAGATATGTTTAAAAACTATAGGAAACTTTAAAAATAAAATTGAATTAGTAACATCAATTTGGTTTTTCTTTAGGGTGCTGGGATTCAGCAATCCTCCTGAGATAAAGAATCTGTAGAGAAAGTCGATTTTGACTCTCTATTATAGAATTTTTTTAAACAAATATGTTTTAAAGCATATGCAGTAGGGAATAATTTTATTATGTTTCAAGTAAAAAAAAATGAACAGTTATTTGTTTGTAGCAACTTTGGAAATAAAACTAAATAAATAGCATAAATCCCATTTCAGTTTCTATTTAAGTAATTGGGAGTCCTACTTCTCTTTCGGAGGGAGAAGACTGGAGAGAAGGTCGAATTTTTATTCCGTTTTATATTTTATTTTATTCGGCTTTTTCCGAAACATGTATGTTCCTAAGGTATAGAACATAGAGAATGTCTAATTTAGCTCCGTTTTGTATTTTTTTAAACAGATATATTCAGAATTTTAGTCTATTTTTAGAACAAAATTGAATAAATAGCTTAAGTATCATTTCATTTTCACTTTGGGGGGCTGGAATTCAATAATTCTCCTGAGGGTAACAGATCTGTAGAAAACTAATTTGATTTCATTTTTTAAAAAGTGTTTCTCCTGTTGTAAGCTATATTCAATCAATCAATTTATTTATAGCCCATCTACAAAAAAGAGGGTGAAACGCCCATAAGATGTAATAATAAGAGAAAAACAATAAAAAAGAGCTATAAATAAATACAAATCAACACCAACAAACAGTTAAATAAACAATGCTGACCATGGATGAGATACTATCGACAAAGAAGAACGAAAATCATGTAGCCTTTTATCAATAGCACATATAGGCGAAACTAGGTGGAATTTATTCATTAAGTAAGTATTTTTAGTCTAAGGAGGGTAAAACTGCCAAACCGGACAAAGAGAAAGGAGATGAGGTACAACTAGGCTATTATAAATTTTCGCAAGATTTAATTTATCTATGTGTTTAATATTAGATACAACTGAAGCATAAGCAATTCTCAGTTTTTCTTCAAGTTTTCAAGGGAGAATTTCTCAGTTTCTTTCATATTTTTTCCAATAGGCATTCCAAGGTAAACTAATTTTTGAGAAAGAGGAACTTGAGCATTAGCTTATGATAAAAAAAAATAGGGTCATTTGTCTCTTTAAAATGGAAAGCTACAACAGTAGGTTTTCTACATTGAAAGAAATCCCAATATCTTTATATTCATTGTGAAGCTGATTAAACACGTTTTCAAATCAAACAGTTCGTGGTAACGAACTGTAGTAAGGCTCAAATAGTAACCGAAACTCTAAAAAATGGAATTTCGATACCAATAGTTACATCACAAAAATCGCATTTTAATGCTGATTTTAAATATATAACTTTCATCAAGATTAGTCCTACCTATCAAAAGTTACGAGCCTGAGAAAATTTGCCTCATTTTAGAAAATAGGGGAGAACATCCCCTAAAAGTCATACAATCTTAACGAAAATCACACCATCAGATTCGGCGAATCAGAGAACCAAATCGTAGAGGTTTCAAGCTCCTATCTATAAAAATGTGGAATTTCGCATTTTTTGCCACATGACAGATCACGGATGCGTGTTTATTTATTATTTTTTTTTCAGGGGTGATCGTATCGACCCAGTGGTCCTAGAATGTCACAAGAGGGCTCATTCTAACGGAAATTAAAAGTTCTAATGCCCTGTTTAAGTGACCAAAAAATTGGAGGGCACCTAGGCCCCCTCTCACGCTCATTTTTCCCCAAAGTCACAGGATCAAAATTCTGAGATAGCCATTTTATTCACCATAGTCGAAAAACCTAATAACTATGTCTATGAGAACGACTTTCTCCCCCGCAGTCCCCATGGGAGGGGTTGCAAGTTACAAACTTTGACCTGTGTTTACATATAGTAATGGTTACTGGAAAGTGTACGGACGTTTTCAGGGAGATTTTTTGGTTTGGGAGGGAGAGTTGAGGTGGGGGGGTTACGTGGGAGGGTCTTTCCATGGAAAAACTTCTCATGGGGTAAGAAACTTTCAATGAAGGAGGCGCAGGATTTTTTATCATCATTCAAAAAAAACAATGAAAAAATAAATATGAAAAGTTTTTTCTACTGAAAGTGAGGAGCAGCATTAAAACTTAAAACAAGCAGAAATTATTGCGCATATGAGGGGTTTACCTCCTCGTAATACCTCGCTCTTTACGCTAAGGTATTTTTAGTAATTTCAACTATTTATTCTACGACCTTTGTGATTCAAGGGTCATTCTTAGGGAATAGGGACAGAATTTAAGCTTTAGTGTAAAGAGCGAGGTATCGACGAGGGATGAGCTCCCTCATATACGCAATAAAACATACGAATATAAAAGTTCGTTATGTAAGTTAATTCGTAAATTACGTATATTTTTTTACTAATGAAAATGTTCGTAAAAAATTAAAATTTCTAGTTGCCTTTTTAAGTAATCGAAAAATTGGAGGGCAACTAGGCTTCCTCCCTCTCTCCTTTGTTCTCAAAATCTTCCGATTAAAACTATGAGAAAGCCATTTAGCCAAAAAAAAAAATTAATATGCAAATTTCGTTTTAAATATTTATGTGCGGAGAGCCAAGATCAAAACATGTTTTAATTTAAAAACGTCCAGAAATTAAAAAAAAACAAGTTTTTTTAAATGAAAGTAAAGAGCGACATTAAAACTTAAAACGAACAGAAATTACTCCGTATATGAGGGGCTTTCCCTCCTCAACGCCCCGCTCTCTACGCTAAAGTTTTTTACTGTTTTAAGAAGTAGAGTTAGGAGAAAGCGTCAAAGTTTAGAGTAAAGAGCGAGGCGTTGAGGAGGAAAAGCCCCTTTCATATACGGAGTAATTTCTGTTTGTTTTAAGTTTTAATGTCGCTCCTTACTTTCATTTAAAAAAAAAACTTGTTTTTTTTATTTAATCCACCAAAAGTACGGCTTAGATTCAAAACGTCATCTGCAAAAGTTATTAAAGACAAGTTAAATCCATGGTGAATACAACTAAAATTAACAGATATTCTGGGAGATGTATGTTGAAATTATAGAGGGCTGGGAGTCATTTTCTTGTAAGGGGACACAGCTGTAGAGAATTTCTAATTGGACCTCATTTTAAATAGCTTTTTCTCTTATTTGAGCTAAGCTATAAATAGTATTGCATTGGGACACCGAAAATAGTAGTAGCTATACGAATTGTTACTGTATATTATATATACAAAATGAAGGTTACAGAGTTAACTCAGTTTAACTAGTTAATAGTCTGATAAATCTGTTTCGAACCGCATCAATTAAATGATGGGGGCCTCCTACGTGTGTTCATGTTTCTTTTTCTTGCTTGAGGTCGACAAAAATGCTTCTTCGAATAAGAATAAGAGACTGCTCGAAGAGACAAAACCAAGCATATTAAACAAGATTTAAAAATAGAATTTTACCCAACAACAAGCACTACAACTTTTGAAAATACCTTTCAGGAGAGTGGCACTAATGAAATCGGTCTCTGTAGCTGCTACGGAAGAGAAGTCAGAATTCTCCTCGGAAAGGGGAAGGGCAAGTCGGGGCGAAAGGGGAAGTCGGGGAAAAGGGGAAGGGGAAAGGGAATTTTCCTCGGAAAGGGCGGAAAGGGGAAGTCGAAACCTTCAAAGTTTGTATTTTGAGCCTTGAATTTCCCTACTTTTCTATGGGATGAGATGATATACTATCCTCTGCATATCAGTTTATTTCTTTTCATCATCAAGAAATAAGACTGAGAGGGCGGCAGCCCCTTGGCATATAAGATGGAAGCATTAATGTGGGCATGTTTAAAATGTAAGGTTACTTTTACACACATTTGTGTTGTGTGACTACATATTTCCTTTTGTATATTATAAATTTAAAACATTTAAAAAGTGATATTATATCCGTAGGGGATTATAATTTATGTTTGAGGGTGGGGAATAGAGTAATGATCAGAATTTCTCTTAATTATCATTACTACTACTACGAACAGCTCACCACAGCACCAAGTCGCCTCAGACCTACACAGCTACGCTTGCTCCACCTCCATCACAATATATTCAAAGCCTCCCTCTTTATAGCCTCCCAAGAAGTTTATATTTCCAGTTCTTTCTTTATGATGCCCTTCCACATCAACCGTAGACGACCTGCTTTCCGTTTGGTCCTAAACGGTGAGCCGAAAGGGGCAATCTTTAGCAATTTGTCATCTTTCACCCGTAGAACGTTCAGTAGCCATCTCAACCCTTCTCTATCATAGCCCTAGGAAGCAGGATTGAACCACACAGTTTTCGTAGAGTCTACTGTTTGAAATATGGTCAGTTATTCAGATGCCCTAAACAATCCGTAATTGCGACATTTTGATACTTCAGTAAAGCATAAGTAACACCTAAGCATCACAAGGATTCTGAGGGGGTAGTACCTTCTCCTTCTTAAGCAGGGTCATATCTGTCTAGCGTTTTAACAGGAACTTCAAATTTATAAATTGGTATTAAGCAACTGCCAATTTAAGCAGTAAGTACCTAGGTAAAAGTATTTAACATACCCATCTCCAAAGGTTTTAACTCGATGCCCTTAGTCTTTTCAGGTATTTCCAAAATCAAACATTTCCCCGTTTCATAAATATAAATCCTGCATGTAAACAATGGGCAAATTGCGTAATTTGAAATCCTTGCCCTGAGGCTGCAGGGGGCATGGCCTTCCTTGAGGCATGGCTATTAGATCTTTTGCTTAGTTTGAACAAAATGGCAATTTCAAATTTTTGACCAGTGTTGGGCAGAAGGTGCTGGTGAGGGGGACTGGTTGCCCTCCAATCCTACTTCAACATCTCCTCAACTTGCCTTAAACTTTCAACTTAATGTCTTCAGTCGTTCCTTAGATGTTGCTGGTATTCTCTTTCCAAAACCAACAAGAACATAGTCTGATTGTTTTAGGCATCTCTCTCAATATTTAATTGAAGTTTCACCTTTAATACCCTAAGCCTTTCGGAGATCCAGGATAAAACATGCCCTCTTTTAGAATAGAAATAACGAATATGTTAACAAAGGGCAACTTCCGTAACTTACAACCCTTGTGTAGGGAGCTAGGGGGGGGTGATTGTCAATCCTGGAGGCATTGCCATTTCACCTTTGGATCATTTTGAACAGAATAATTATCTCATAATTATGATCGAGTGGATTTTACGGTAAACGGGCGTGGTAGGGGGTTGGTCGCCCTCTGATCATTTTTTATTCTTTGAAAGGGTAGTAGACCTTTTCACTTCCAATCGAATTAGTCCCCTCAAAATTTTATATAACTACCCCTTCTATAAGAAGCCTTATATGTTAACAATGGACAACTTATATAACATAGGGCACTTGTGCTGGGACTATAGGGGGGTTCCACTCCTGAGACATAGTTATTTGACCTTTGGACTATTTTAAACAAAATGGTTATTTCAAAATTTTGACTGGATGCAATTTGGGGCAAAGGGCGTGGGTGGGGGCTGGTTGCTCTCCATGTATTTTCCCTATTAAAAGAGGCACTAGAACTTTCGATGTTCAATCGAACGAGCCCCCAAGCAAAGCTTTTGAGACCATCCCTTCAATTTGGAGTGCCTCTGGTAAAAAAAAATAACAATACATTAAAGCGTTATGAAAAAAAACAAATAAAGAGAGAAAAAAAATCTCAAGATGAAGGAACAAACCGGACTACGGCCAGGAGAGGTCTTATGAAGCCTTATGACCCTTTACTATAGGCAACGCTAGTGCTTTTTTTTAACTTGACTTATTTGACTTATTTCAATCCTGTGAAGCTCATATTTTTTTTTTGGGGGGGGGGGGAAACAAAATTTCGGACAAACTTATGGTTAAATATTGATAATATTTTTTTAAATATAGATTATAGATTATATTTATGTTTAATATAGATTGTATAGATTATTATTATAGATGAAAAGCATATTCAACGTATTCATTAAAAATTGATTTTGAAAGACCGCATAAAGTTTTAATGCTATCTGAGCCCAATTAATCTAAGCCAGGCTCAGGGAGAGGGGTTGATGGAACGAAGATACACCCATTTTGAACCCCCCCCCCCCCACCCCACCCCTCGAAAACAATTGTCTGACTCATACACAAGTAACAAAGCACAATAGTAGTGACAGCATAATGCTTTCCACGAAACATTTAGGGGGTAAACAATTAAAGCTACTAGCTCCTCAAGACGTTATTGCGCGCACCTGACGCAATAGTGCACGTGTATAGTACGTTTTTCATCAAAATGTTTTTTAAGACGTTTCAAGACGTATTTAATGATTTCCTTTCGAGATTTTTTTAAGACGTTTCAAGACATTTCAATACGTTTTGAAGAGATTTTTCTTCCAAATGTTTTCAAGAAGTTCCAAGACATTTGAAGACGATTTTAAGACATTTTTCTTCAAAAAGTTTACAGCCATTTTAAGATGTTTTTTGAACATTTTTCTTTAAGACGTTCCAAGATATTTCAAGACGCTTTTTTAGACATTTTACTTCAAGAGGTTTTCAAGACGTTTCGAGACATTTCGAGAAGTTTTTTTAAGAATTTTTTTCAAGGCGTTTTTCTTCATGATTTCTGTAGTTCTTACGTAATAGAGGAGTGTTTACTTATGTTAAGGATGACGCATTCGCGCGTGATATGCTAAACTTAGGACCCTGCGGGAGAGACCTGCTTGTTACTGAGGAGGGTACGCGCACGGGTGCTACGTAATGACAGCACACACGTGGGTGTTAGGTAATGGCGGCGCACACGTGGGTTTTACGGAATGACGCTGCACACATCGGTGTTACATAATACTTTAAGAGGTTTCATTTTTTTCAATGTGTTTTTCTCAGGAGACCTTTATATCCTAATAATTTGCGCCCCCATTAGGAATCAAAAGCACCGTTTCCATTCAATGGAAGGGTACCCTAGAGATTTGAACTATGAAAACCTTCCTAATATGATTATTCCAGGAAATAAATTCTACGAAATAGCCAATTCCACGCGCAATAAGAATCCCATGTTTCGTTTGCTGGCTCGATGAAATGGTTTCCAACCCTTTCCACATGAGAGTGCATAAGCATTTCAATGCTATGGATTTTTGGTCCATTAAATACACCTGCATATTACAGATTTATTAGTGTTCTAACAAGATCTAGACAGGTTAAGATAGCTATTGAATCAATGAGATATTGCATAGCTTTTGCGTTAGATATTCCATTATGTAAATGATTACGTATCGAAGTTTTATCCTAAAACAAGTAATCTAAAAGATACACACCCTTGTCGTATATAAAACCATATTAATAAAAAACAAATTTACAAAGCATTATTAAAACACAAAAAAGCAGTTAAAACTCAACAACGAAAAAATAAAACATGAAGAAAAGCAAAAAGAACAATGAATTAAAGAAAGGTGGGGGTCATAGCAACCAATTACATAGGGAAGCGATAATATTAGAGGTAAATTTAAGCCCTAGTAAGAGCTGTTTCTGAGAGCTTTTAATGAAAATACTGCGTATCTTTGAACCAAGACTATGCATATCCAAGCCACCGTGACAATATGCCCACCCTAGCAAGCAATTCCAGAGGGGGAGGGTTGCTATTACAGATATATTTAAGCAATATGAAGGGGTTAATTTCTTTTAACTAAGTATTAGATTGCATCCCCCCTGCCGAAAAATTCATTTAACACCTCCACCTTAACTTTAAGTTGTAGAACATGTTAGTCCAAGCAACTCACGCCACTATGGCAATATGCGGGACAACCCCATGATACGCATCATTATTGCTAAGACATCTCCAGGCATTTCCTGCTACAAAATTATGCCTAGAGTCCAATGATTCGTGTTTTCGTACCCTTTCATGATACCCCCCAAAACACTTCACACTACCACGCCATCACACCGCTGCCCATCGTGGCATCCAGGTAGGTACACCTTTCCCACAAAAAAAAAGCTTATAAATCTAAAATTAATCACTGTTTTATTTGAACACCGAGACTTAGCATTTCATTGTTAGAATGTGATAGTCCAAGACAATTCAAACCCCTTAGAATTTAAAACATTTCTTGAACGAGCCTTCTCCTTATTTCCAATGGTTTAAAAAAATTGCTTGCATGGTAACATCCTCCAGCACCCGTCATCAACATTTAGATAACTTCGAAGACCACACTGCCTTTCCATGACGAAAGTAAAACAATTCAAAATAGGGATGATACCTTTTCATTGACAGTGAATAGATATAAAATTATAGATATAAGATACTAAGAAATTTGGACTTAATTGGTGGTGAAACAGTTTTGGAAGTCGGTGTAATTATGAGTTTAGTTAGGTTGTGCAACATGTTCTCTTATTTTTTTCAATTCAGAGGGGTTTTTCGAACAAGTAAATGGTTTACCCATGAGGGCCCCCTTAAGTCCTTTATTAGCAAATTGTTTTGTAGAAAATATTGAAACAATAGCGTTAGATTCATATTTTTTTAAACACAAATTTTGAGGTAGATATATGGATGACATAATTTCAGTATGGAATTATGGGGTGGAGGAATTAAAAAGTTTTTTAGAACATCTTAATTTTTGGGGAGGGGATTTAAAATTTACAATAGAATTAGAAGAGGATAATAAACTTCCTTTTCTGGATGTCCTTCTTTTAAAAAATGAAAATAGTCTGGATTTTAAGACTTACAGAAAACCTACTAACAATAACAGATTTTTGTCGTTTTTCTCCGGTCATGCTCGCCAAGTAAAAATTGGTTTAATCATATCTTTAACTGACCACATTTTTAGAATTTGTTCTCCAAAATTCATTGAGGAGGAATTATCGTTGTTAAAAGAGATTTTAATAAGTAACCATTATCCGGGTTGGTTAATTGACCAGACTTTTTCGAAAAGAAGGAAAAAATTTCTAGAATGTTCTGACGATATTCTGGAAACAACAGAAATGAAAGATATTTTTTGTTCTCTACCATATGTTCCAGGTTTGAGTGAAAAACCTAAAAGAATTTTACAAAATAATGGTTTAAAGGTAGCTTTAAGAGGTAGTAATACTTTGGCTAGTTTTTGAAATTCTGGAAAGGATCGGACTTCCGTAGAGCAACAAAGTAGGGTTTATAAAATCCCATGTACTTGTGGAAGCTCTTATGTGGGACGTACTAATCAGAATTTAAAAACGATATTGCTAAAACATCATAATTCTATTTCATCGTCTTCAAAGCAAAATACCAAACCTGAAGATTTCACGTCATCCCTCTCGGAGCATATCTTTAATTTTCCAAATCATTTTATTTTGTTTGAAAATGTTTCTTTGATTTCCAGGACCAAGGTTTAAAGCAAACTTTCAGGGAAACAATCGGAATTAAAAAAATTCAATTCAAGAATAATTCCATAAACAGAGATACAGGCGAATTTGGATTGACCTCAATTTATGATAATTTACTGAGGTCAAATAAAGTAAATATCACCTCACCTAAGAGCTATGACCTCTGTCCACGTAATATGTCAGATAATTCTAATGAACCTGAACCAAAAAGGTCAAAGAGATTTGCCTCGGCTGTTGCATTGAAAAAAATAAGAGCAATAAACTATATGTAATTAGTTTATTAGGTATAAATTTAGTTTATTTTTATTCATGTCTTTTAGTTTTACTGCTGATGATGAACGCTGTATATGTGTTCGAAATATCCAGTTAAATAATGTTATATCTATTCACTGTCAATAAAAAGGTATCATCCCTATTTTGAACTGTTTTACTTTCGTCATCAACATTTAAGCGTTTTCTGAAGCTTGAATACCCAATAGACGTATTTTTATTTAAGTTGCTATTATTTTCCGGCAATTCTCAACCCGTGTCACATTATTTATGGCACGAGCACCCTCCATCTCCCCCCAATGAATTCCGATGGTGTATCACAGAGGATTGGTTTGTGAAAAAAAAACAATGGATTTAAATCATATTTTTAACAAGAAAATATATGGAAAATGTCTTAGGAAAACATGAACCACTGGGTTTAATGCCTGATTTTTAACGGAAAATGACTGAAAATGTCTTAATAATGATGAGGGGGTGCCAGGGACCAGTCATAGTGTGACATAGGTTGGGAATTGTCTGAAAATGATAGCAACAAAAAAAATATATTTATTGGGGCATTTATGTGTCAGAAACTCTCTTAAATGATGAAGGGTGCTGCAGGGTGTCACCACGCGACCAATTTTTTAAAAATAATTGAAAATAAGGTGAAGGCTCGTTCAAGACACCTTTTAAGTTCTAAGTGGTGTCAATCGCCTTGGACTATCATATTCTAACAGCAAAATTCTAAGTCCCGCCGTTCAAAAAAAAGTGGTCAATTTTAGATTTTTAAGCTTATTTTGTGGGGGAAAAAGGCTAAAAATCTCTTAGAGATGATAACGGATGCTACGGGGGCAGTGGCATAATGCCAAGGTGACGTGAAGTATTTTGGGGGCATCACGAAAGCTTATGCTTACAAAAACATGAATCAATAGACTCTAAGCACAATTTTATTAAGAAAATATCTGGAAAATGTCTTAGAAATGATATTGCGTACCATGGGGTTGTCAAGGGGCAGCCACATATTGCAATGGTGGCAAGAATTGGCCTAATAAGCCAATCCATTCAGGGTGAGGGTGCACTGTGCCCTCCATAGTATGGCATGGGTTGAGCATTGTCAGAAAATAACAGAAACAAAAACAAAAGTATATCTATTGGGGTATTCAAGCGTCAGAAAACGCTAAAATGATGATGACGGGTGCTGCAGGGTGCTACCATGCAAGCAATTTTTATAAGCCATCGGAAATCAAACAGTTCGTGGTAACGAACTGTAGTAAGGACCGATCCAGTTCAATAGTAACCAAAACTCTAAAACATGGAATTTTGATACCAATAGCTACATCAAAAAAATCGCATTTTAATGCTGATTTCAAATATATCACAAATATATATTCAAGTATATATCAAATATATCTTTCATCAAGATTAGTCTGACCTATCAAAAGTTACGAGCCTGAGAAAATTTGCCTCATTTTAGAAAATAGGGAAAAACACCCCCTAAAAGTCATACAATCTTAACAAAAATCACACCATCAGATTCAGCGTATCAGCAAACCTTATTGTAGAAGTTTCAAACTCCTATCTACAAAAATGTGGTATTTCGCATTTTTTGCCAGAAGACAAATCACGGATGCGTGTTTATTTGTTTTTTTTGTTTTGTTTTTTTTTCCCAGGGGTGATCGTATCGACCCAGTCGTCCTAGAATTTCACGGGAGGGCTCATTCTAACGGAAATTAAAAGTACTAGTGCCCTTTTTAAGCGACCAAAAAAATTGGAGGGCACCTAGGCCCCCTCCTACGCTCATTTTTTCCCAAAAGTCACGTGATCAAAATTCTGAGATAGCCATTTTATTCACCATAGTCAAAAAACCTAATAACTATGTCTTTGGGGACGACATACTACCCCACAGTCTCCCTGGGAGGGGTTGCAAGTTACAAACTTTGACCTGTGTTTCCATATAGTAATGGTTACTGGGAAGTGTACGGACGATTTCAGGGGGATTTTTTTTGGTTTGGGAGGGAGAGTTGAGGTGGGGGGGTACGCGGGAGGATCTTTCCATGGAAAAACTTCTCATGGGGGAAGAGACTTTTAATGAAGGGGGTGCAGGATTTTTTTGCATTATTTAAAAAAAAACAAGGAAAAAATAAATATGAGAAGTTTTTTCTACTGAAAGTGAGGAGCAGCATTAAAACTTAAAACGAGGAGAAATTATTGCGCATATGAGGGGTTTACCTCCTCGTAATACCTCGCTCTTTACGCGAAAGTATTTTTAGTAATTTCAACTATTTATTCGACGGCCTTTGTGATTCAAGGGTCATTCTTAAGGAATTGGGACAGAATTTAAGCTTTAGTGTAAAGAGCGAGGTATCGACGAGGGGTGAACTCCCTCATATACGCAATAAAAATATACGAACATAGAAGTTCATTACGTAAGTTAACTCGTAAATTACGCATATTTTTTACTAATGAAAATGTTCGTAAAACAATTAAAAGTTCTAGTTGCCTTTTTAAGCAATCAAAAAATTAGAGGGCAGCTAGGCTTCCTCCCTCTCTCCTTTTTTCTCAAAATCTCACGATTAAAACTATGAGAAAGCCATTTAGCCAAAAAGAAAATTAATATGCAAATTTCGTTTTAATTATTTATGTGCGGAGAGCCAAGATCAAAACATGCATGAATTTAAAAACGTCCAGAAATTAAATAAAAAAAACAAGTTTTTTAAATGAAAGTAAGAAGTGACATTAAAACTTAAAACGAACAGAAATTACTCCGTATATGAAAGGGGCTTTTCTTCCTCAACGCCCCACTCTTTACGCTAAAGTTTTTTCCTTTTTAAAAAGTAGAGCTAAGAGAAAGAGTCAAACTTTAGCGTACAGAGGGAGGCTTTGAGGAAGAAAAGCCCCTTTCATATACGGAGTAATTTCTGTTCGTTTTAAGTCTTAATGTCGCTCCTTACTTTCATTTAAAAAAACTTGTTTTTTTTATTTAATAAGGAGAAGGATCGTCCAAGATATGTTTTAAATTCTAAGTTTTATGAATTGCCTTGGACTATCAAACTCTATCAATGGAATGCGAAGTCCCGCTGTTCAAATAAAACAGTGTTAAATTTTAGATTTTGTAAGCTTATTTTTGTGGGAAAAGGTTGAAAATTTCCTAGGGGTGATAACGAAACCTACATGGATGCCAGGGGGGCAGCCGCGTCATGCATTGGTGGTGTGAAGTGTTTTGGTGGGCATCACGAAAGGGTTTGCCTACGAAGACACAAACCAATGGGCTCTTAGCATAATATTTTGTCAAGAAATGTCTGAAAATGTCTTAGGGAGGGTAATGCGTATCTTAGGGTTGTCACAAGGCAGCCACATACTGCCAAGGTGGTGAGGCTTGGCGTGGGGGGCATTATATTAAGGGGGCGGAGGGTGCCGTGTGCCATTCATAGTGTGACATAGGTTGGGAATTGTCGGAAAACAATAACAACAAGAATAAAAAAATATCTATTGTGGTGTTCAAGCGTCAGAAAACGCTTCAATGATGATGACGGGTGCCACAGGGTTATACCATACAAGCAATTCTTATTAAACCATTGGAAATAAGGAAATGGCTCGTTCAAGAAATATTTTAAATGCTAAGTGGTGTGAATTGCCTTGAACTATCACATTCTAACAATGAAATTCAATCTCCCACTGTTCAAATATAACGGTGTTCAATATTAGATTTATAAGCTTATTTTTGTAGGAAAGGGTTGAAAATGTGCTAGGGGTGATGAAGGAGGCTACGTGGATGCCATGAGGGGCAGCCTCGTCATGCCGTTTTGGTGTAAAGTATTTTTGGAGGCACCACGAAAGGGCTCGCTAACAAAACACGAATCATTGGACTCTAAGCCTAATTTTTTGTCAAGAAATGTGTGGAAATGTCTTAGCAATGATAGTGCGTATCACAGGATTGTCACGGGGAAGCCGCATATTTCCACTGTGGCGTGAATTGTTTGGACTAGCATGTTCTACAGCTTAAAGTTAAGGTGTAAGCTTAACGTTTTTCAGTGGTGGGGGGGCTGAAATCTAACACTTAATTAAAAGAATTGAAGGATCTTTATTAGGATCTCTCTGTAATACCTTTTAATATTGCTTAAATTTATCTTCAGAAAGGGTTGGAAATCATTTAATCAATCCAGTAAACGGAATAAGGCATTCTTATTGCGTTTGGAATTGTTTATTTGGTAGAATCTATTTCCTGAAACCTATTATTAGAAAGGTTTTCATGGTTCAGCTGTCCAGGCCACCATTTCATTGGATGGAAACGACCCTTTCTAAACTTAAAGGGGACAAAAATCATTAGAAAATAAAGGCTCCTTGAGAAAAACGCATTGAAAGAAAATGATATTTCTTAAATTATTATGTAACACCGATGTGTATATCGTCATTACGTAACATACCACTAGTGTGATGTCATTATTTAAAATCCCACGTGTGCCCGCCATTACATGACGCTCACTTGTGTGACGCCACCACGTAACACCCACGTGTTTTCTGTTATTGCGTAGCACCTTCGCGTGCCCTGTTCAGTTACAAGTAGGACTTCCCAACAGACCCCCAAGTCTAGCATGTCACGTGTGAATGTGTCATCCGTAACACAAGTAAACATTCTCCTATTCCGTGAGAACTTGAGGAATCATTTAGAAAAATTCCTTGAAGAAAAATGTCTTAAAAACGTCTTGAAATGTCTTTAAACGTCTTGAAAAACGTCTTGAAGAAAAATTCCTTAAAAACGTCTTGAAATTTCTGCGACGTCATGAAAAACCTCTTGAGGAGAATGTCTCAAAAAACGTTTTGAAATGGCTTGAAACCTCTTGAAAAACGTCTTGAACAAAAATGTCTTAAAAAACGTCTTAAAATGTCTCAAAACGTCTTGAAAATTGTCTTGAAGAAAATTGTCGTTAAAATGTGTTGGAATGTCTTGAAACATCTTGAGAAACCTCTTGAAGAAAAAGGCCTTAAAACAGAAAAAACTTCTGTGCTTGGTTAGTGGACTTTAACAAACCTATTACGTAACACCCTAAATCTTATTATTTAACATTCGAAGAAATCCTAAACATTCTCTATTACGGAAGGTGCAAAAGTAAACATTCCCTATTACGTAACAAACACATGAAAACATTCCCTAAGATGTAACTGACAGGTGTACTACACACTTGCGCTACTGTGTCAGGCGCACGTAACAACGTCTTGAGGGGCTAGTAGCTCTAATAGTTTACCCCTATCTGTGTTGTGGAAAGCATTATGCTGTCACTACTCATAATGGAAAAAAAATTGTCGCGTTTTTTAACGTTTCTTTACATTCTACTCCCCCTCCAGCAAAAATAAAGCCCTCCTGAACAAAATACTGGGTATGGCACTACTTATATAGAGTTTAAATTATATCTAATTTCTTCTGCTAATGGGATATGGGTTCCAAGCAAGTAATATGGGTTCCGGTTAATGACAATCATACCTGGAGTAAGTTTGATGATGAAACAGGGCTCCATGGATACTATTTCTTTTCTTTTTTTAACAGTCCGAGGAGGCCCCTGTGCAGGAGCTTTTCGCACGGGGGGTGCAAATCGGGTGATGTAAATCCTACGAAGCTGTGGATAAGACATGTAATAAAGAATATTTAGAAAGATCTAAAATAGGATGAGTTTTAGGGAGTAGATCCGAACCTCCCCTTCCCCCGCTCATCTAAGATTTCGAAGCTTGAAGCCATTGTCAATGACCACCTCAAACCTATATGAATTTTCAAACAGTTACAAAGTGGTTGCAACTTTTTTAGCCTTTTTTACACAGCACGTGTTCCCGTCATAACCATTTTGTTTAAAAGTGCATCTCTGAAATTGAAACCGTAGATAGATGCGTGATTTTTTGCCACTGCATACGATTAAGTGGTGGCCACGAAGAATTGGAATGTGGTGAGTGCCAGCGTCAAAACCATTAAAAGCTTACTGAACACTATTGAGATAAATCGAATTGTTGGTAAATATAGAAATTTTAGCGTTAAACTGTTGCAGGCGTAACGGACTGCAGTTTTCTCTCTTTGTTCCTTCCTTCCTCCCCAATCTATCTCTCTTTCTAGTATTTAGAAGCCTGTTTTTTATCAACAGAGGGTGAAACTAAATTTAAATGTGAGTAAGACTTAAAAAGACCAATCCTACAGCCAATGAATTTGGAATACCCTTTCCCCCCACCCGTTATCTACACTAGGCTATCACTTACTCTTTACTTTTTTCTTTTTTCGAGCAATGATCCATTTTAAAATGGGTATATATATATATATATATATATATATATATATATATATATATATATATATATATATATATATATATATATATATATATATATATATTGTAGACTTGAGTATATTTTACTTAATATGTGGATGACCTAAAGACTGATTGCGGCTGCACCATCTTCAAAAACAAACAAGCATTGAGAAGATCCAAAAAGAACACCTGAAAAGCACCATTCAAGATGCAAAAATGCATATGGATGCTTATATAACCAAGTCTTGGAGGAAAATGGGCAGCGCCCGGGGTTTGCGCCGCTGCATTTTATTATGGTGCAGAACTGCACAAGCATATCTTCTCTTGTCAAATTGGTTTATTCTATCTACTAAAACGCAAATAGCAAAACAAAGTTCATGAAATCGGGTAGACAACAGTTTAGACGGATTTTCTCCGTTATATACCTTTTTTGACGGAAATGCTTTTCAACGATGCAGTGAAAATATTTTGGCCGTCTTGGAGTGCAGAGGAAAAATAACCGTTTTGGTATTTACGTTATGCCCTTGGAATAGGATTTATTAAACATTAGCAAGGTCTTCCCTGTACGTTGAGTTCAATTACATGTCCCAGAAAGTATCAAGATAGTCTTCTTTTAATTTTTAATTTTCCAAGGGTTTCTAAGGGCTTTCATAAATCACTTACGCCAGGTGCCGCAAGACGAAAGCGTGCTAAGCGTGGTAGAATTATGCCAAGCGTTCCGGGGACTGCGCCAGGCGTAGTGGAACTGTGCAGCACACGTGGGGCTTTTAGAAATACAACACGTGGCAGAAAGATAATGACCCCTTTTTTCAACTTAGGACGTCTTGTCATTTTGTTATCAATACAAGGCATCGTGAGAGAAATTCAAATAACTTACATTGAGAAAGTTCCTCAACATCTGGACTATCATCCATTTCTTCTGTTTCCTCTACATTAGGATAGTGCATTTTTCTCCATTGAAGGTAAACATCACTTAAACTGCCCATTCTTACTAAGCAAAAATTGTCAACTATAACATATCAGTTTGTCTATCGTCTTTTCATTTGGAAAGCAGGACAAAACTGATCAATATTAGTTCCAAAGAAATCCGACAGAGTGGAAATCTTCTGGTGCGCCTGGAAAAGATGTGGGTGAATAAGGAACTAAAAGCAAAAAGTTTAAGGTCATTTCCCTCGACAATGACATAAAGTATGAATAAGTCCTCTTGTATGAAAATGAGGAAATTAGAGCAATTTATGAAATAGAGAAAGCTTTCAACTTTCAAAATACAAATTTGAACTGCTTATACTTCGTTACCTAGAAACTGGAAAAAAACAGCAACATGAATATTTTTGGGATTTTCACAAAGAAATACTAGGGATGTCGCTGAAAATATTGGGAATACAAATTTGAATTAAAATATTAAAAAAAAATTATCAAGTGAAAAAAAATTGTTCTACAATTTCTTCAAAATAAAGCATAACCCGCGAGTTTATTCCTAAATCGGTAATAGTGAGTATGTCACGTAAGATTATCAAGAGGCGCCAACAGATTAGGTAACGGAACAAGTTAATAAGCGCTCCCGTTAACGTTTGGAAAGCAAATGTTCTAGAAGTAAAAGCCTTTTAACTTTCTTAGGTGCTGCAAGTAAATTGTCTATACTTCTTTACTTACTTACTTTACTTGTCCTTGCAGTAGGACAATGATTTTTCACCTCGATCCCCATCGGCTCATGGCTAAGCTCCTTTTCCAAGAAATTGTAAAAATAGTTGAGCTCACAAAGGATGTGAAGTACTTTATTTGTGAAACAATTTTAAAATTTGCATCTAATGCAAATAAGATTATTTTTGTCATAACAGAATATATTCACAGGTTTTACAACGACCCTAATTACGAATTATAAGGATCGCTGGGTGCATTTTTCGAAGGGATATTTTAAAATTTTCCAATGAACTTGTTCTTTTTAACGAATGAAAAATATCTTCGCCCTTTTAAGTTTGGGATTGATGTTATCGTAGGTTAAAAGTTTGTAATTTAACTCATTAGTACAAGTGAACGATTGTCTTGAAAGAATTTGGGCATTAAGGAGTCATAATCACAAAGTGGGTACTTTTCAGGGGTGCTTGCAGGTATTAATTGCCCACCCTGGGAAGACAATTAATTATAAATTTCGCTTTGGGACCTAGGCCGCTGTGAATTTGCCCTTCTGGTCCTCTCAGACCTGTATAAAACTAAGTCATTTCCATTTTCAAACTGTTCGTGTCAATCATGGTCCTAATACGGGTGGAGTTGCCCGCCACTCAAAGGTAGTAAAAGTACATTAAGACAAGGAGTTTGTTCATTGTATTGTACCTAATATATGTTCTTATTCGCAAATTCTCAGTTTGAAATCCCACATCTGGATAGTCATAAAAAAAATCAGTTCGTCTTCAAGGTCTTCATTTCACATGGGATCTAATTTCACTCCATCTAAGATCTCCCAGCCCATGACAAATCTTGTTATTTTTTATTTTATTTGGCACAATTTCTTTTAGGCAGCTCAATTTTGCATTTGGGGGAAATTTTCCACGGGGAAAAATTTCCGTGAGGGGATTTTTCGAGGGGAAAATTTTTGCAGGGAGATTTCTGGGGGGAGTATACCTAGCACCGGTTTTCACCGGTACGTCTAGGTTGATTTTCATGTATAATCAAGTGCATGGCCAGATCCATATATCTAGACCGGGAACTAAAATTATTACTGAAGAAAATGCAGTTACACACGACAGGCTATATTATATAAACTATGAATATACAATGTATCTATAATTTAATGTTGGCTAAAGCTGTTAAAAAAGGAGTAAATCCGACTATCTTCAGATCTCAAGGGTTATGTTTTTCAAGCTACGAGTCCGACTTAAAATCCCTCTTAAAAAAGATGAGATAGCAAAGCTACTTAATACAACTGTAATAGTTAAGACAAGAGCAAGGCTAGGTGCCATTACCTCGCCTCTTCTTGTTATAATAATAATAATAATGTCATCGAAGCTCAAGATCGGTGTCAGATGTCTCTGGCCTTAATAATGGCCTTAATGCGTTCACTCTGGCCTTAATAATTCTTTAGTGAATTATGCTGATGAAATTTTTAACGTCAGCGGAATTTTAGACGAACTCTATATTGTATTCCTTCGACGGTGTATGAGTGAAAGTAGAAATATCCAGGACTTCACTAGACGTCATGAAAGCCAAAAAATCCAAACCTGTTTAAAGCAGCCACTCTAGGCACTGCTGGTTATTTTCCCTGGGAATAAAGAAATCAATAGTTTTCTTTCATTTCGATAGTCATATTTCACGTCAAATAACATCTTAATTGAGTGGGGTGAATCATAAACATTCGCAAGGGGGCCTCGGGTCCCCGAAATCCCTAATTTCCCCCACGTTACTAGCACTTATTATTTAAGTTATTAAATAAAAGTTGTGTTTTAACTACTTACTGTTTTAACTTGCTAAAACAGATGGCACTAAACATCTCAAGGGGGGTTAGTTTTCCTTTGAATACGCCGTTAACTTTGGGAATCAACAGACTGTTAGTGTTCGATATTTATGGACGAAAAGCGCTGTCAAATTTAACTAAATATTCCGCCTATCTTTTTTGACGGATCAGTGGCAACACTGCATTACACACGTAACTATGGTAGGCCTAAAAACATTATATTTTAAAACAACAATAAATATGAAAAACTGGTTTTCAAAATTTACTAAAAAATAGAAAGACAGCATTAAAAAAAATATGAAAAACTGGTTTTCAAAATTTACTAAAAAATAGAAAGACAGCATTAAAAAAAAAGTTGTTGAGTCTGCCCTCATTTCCATCATGGATGTTGTTGATATCGTATATTCAATATGTTGTAACGCAGTTTAAGTTTATATTTGAATTTTTGAAGTACTGCATTTCGGTATTAAAGTTAACCGCTAAAATTCCCTGAATTCGTGAATGCTTGGAGCAGATCAGACAGCCCAGATCGAACATGTCTGGATGTTTTTCTAGCATAAGACCTCTATGTGAAGATGGGGCAATTAGAATATTTGAAGACCCTGACCCCTTACACTGCTTGGATCAGATACCCCCTGTAACCATATTTATTAGACTATTTTGAGTCAAATGGCTCTATAAACTTAACCTGATGCCATAGGGGATCTAAGGGGAGTACAGGGGCGAAAAAGAGCAAAAAAATGTCTGATTGTCCTTCAATCACTTTTAATGAGAAAAATACGACACTAAAACTATCAATTTTATCGAATAGTCCCCTTTCTACAATCTTTGATCACTATTCCCATGCCAAGTGGCCGCGGAAAAAAAAAACAACCGTGGGAGGAACATTGCTCTTTAATAAGTCAATGGTACTGCGTTGGTTATAATAAAAGTTCAATCCTAAAATAGAATTTTGTACTTTCCAAGTACTCAACTTTAGTATGATTTACTACATTGATTTTAATAATACAAAACGTTTATATTTAGATATCGCCATTTCGGTGAATTTCTGGTTTACTATCCTTCATTTCGTTTTGAAGAGGTTCATGTCCAACAGTGGCTATAATTAAGAATCTCGTGACTGAGCTTAAATAACCTTAATTAAGGTAGCAAGTTTAGTTTTTCGTATGTATTAATTTATTAGCAGAAATTATAATTCTAAATAATGAGGTTTCCTCTTTGATGTAGAATTCGAAAAATCCGACATGGCATATTTCAAATATAGCCACCACAATATTTTACCGCGTGCACCAAATATCATAAGGAGCGATAAACAGATAGGGATCAAAGCAGGGGCTTCAACTAACAAAAATGCGGGGGGGGGGCAAATTTATTTTCAAAAATCTAGCGGATGACAATTTTGTTATTTTTTAGTTGTTTTTTTTTCCAATGAAAATACTAAAAAGGTATTCTTTCAATTAAAATACCAGACAAATTCTTGGGGGGCGATTGGACAAGAGGAAGTTCGATTCGATTTTGTAATTGGGTCTTCAATCAAACAAATTTTTTGGCTTATTTCGTTATTTGTTTGTTTGTTTTTCAATATTATTTTCAGTAAATGCTAAATCCAAAAATATAATATTGACATATCTACAAATATGTGCTGGGGTTGTTCGACTTTGAGGCATTATTCTGGAGGTAGTCTTTGTTGGCGTTATATTCCTTGATCTTAGGCAAGGGCAAAGATTTTTTTAGACATCTTCTTGGATTTGTTTTGTTCATTATGCACTTCCCCATTGATTGGAGGAAATTTTAACATAATGGTATGCTGAGGTGCACGTCGATTTCAATCTTTCATGGCAAATCAACATCGTCACGATACTGAAGTCCATTTGTCTATAGTCCCTTCGTTCATAAAGAATATTCATATAATCATATAATCTAAATAGAAAGGCTAGCTTTGAAATTTTTATATATTCAATTTAATTAACAAGTTCTTTATTCGGACCTGTACACGATTCCTTTCAAATACAAACTTTCAATCTATTCTAAAATAGCCTCTTTGATTTCTAAAGTACCATACTTTTATGCCACCTTCACATTATTATGTTAAGTACCATACTTTAGTACCATCTACCACATTACTTTCACTTACAACAACTCACTGCAGCACCCAACACAGCTCTTCCTCCACCACAGTCTATTCAAAGCTTCACTCATTACCTCCTCCCGTATTCTCTTTGAATCCTTTCTTATGGCCTCTTTTTATCATAGTTGCTGCAACGCAGTAAAGGAGGAACCAAGGCCTATAGTAACTATAGTAACATAGGCCTAGTAACAAAAAAATAGGATGAAACTCTAAAAACAGCGTCAGATTGAAACAAAAAGTAGATTATTGGAATCATCTTGACCCAAAAATTCCTATAAAGAAAGCTTTCAGTTCCTTGTCTTGAATAACAAGGAAAATAATTTTTTTGCATGGGGATTACCATCAATGTCATCTTTGTTTTCTCAACAGCTACCGAGGTACTGGAACATCATAGAGCTGCTTAAGGGCTTATAGGATATTGTTACACCTAGTACTTTTATAATTAACAAAATAAAATATTAAAAATAATTTTTGACTATGTCATTCAGGGACGACATGTATTTGTCTGGCCTCACATAGATGGCTAAAAGACTCAATCTTTGACAATCCTTCATCCGTAAAATGTGGCCTAGCCATCTTAACCTATCTTTCATTATGGCCCTTTAAAGTGGGCTCGAGTTTCATTTTTGCACACTTTATTGTTTAATACAAGTTCAGTCAAACTATACAAATATGAGAAGTTAATGAGGAATTTCCTGAAGACAGTGATTGTACTGTAACGTACACGAGTATTTCGGCTATATGGCTAATAGCCCTCTTCAGCGAAAAATAATGTGTTTAACATTAAAGAATTAACAATAACACTCTAGTTCAATCAAAATTTTTTCAACAGAATAAATATAAAGTAAAAAGATTTACATCTTCAGTGAATTCACAATCTTTACATTAATTTTAACGATAAAACTTGTTTAATGAAGTTTCATTCAGTTTTAACTTATAAAGAAAATTTTAGCGCTTTTCATACTTTTATAACGTATTAAATAATATTTGTGTTTTAACTACCCCTCCCTTCCCGCACGTGTTCGGAATGAATATTCGGCTTGTCTCAGTTTTTCATCAAAGTCGAAACACTTGTTTCAGCAAAACTTGGTATAAAGTATATTTAAATTTCCTGTCTATAGACTGGTAAACATTCACTTTTTTCAAGCGTAACTAAATACCTACAGCAAGAGAGTCCGATGCTGTTTGAAACAACCACTCTAGGCACTGGTGGGGGTTATCCTGGGGAGGAGGGATATCTATTGTCTTCTTTCAGAACTCCGAGTTTCACTCGATTAATAGAGGACTTTTCTAGGGATGAGAATACCAAATCAAGGGGGAAGCACTACCCATCATAGGCTCTCTAAACACAACAATGCTGACCACTGATGTTATTATTGTTAACGATATATTTTAAAAGATTCATTTTTGCTAAGAAACCATAGAGTAATATTTGAGGACAATTTTCGTATTCTAACGAACTTTACTGATTTTTTCGTAAATAACGAATTTTTCCGTAAATAGCGAATTTTAACAAATTTTATATTCTAACGCGTGAAATCGTGGAATATTAATTGGACAATAATTCACTTCCCAACTGTTTTGCCAGACAGTTTGTCATTATTGCTGTTAATGAACATGTAATTGTCTTTCTATTTCATTTTAGTTTGCACATTAATTAGCTCCAAGTAATCCTGAACTTTGACGGTTTTAGCCTTTTTGGGCATTTTAATATTGGCTTTTTCAGGACATCCAAATTACTTGACAAATTTCTAAAAGCTTGGAAATTTCTTATAAAAAGTATATCTTAACGCTGTTACTTGGGAAAAAAGAAATGAATTTTATTGAAGAACAAAAAAACAAACGCTCAAACTGAAAAATTTGTTGTTTCGGGTTTGACTAAAAACCCCACACGGCTTAACCCGCCTTAGCCCTTAAAGTACCAGGGCGTTAAACCTTATATCCTCCAGGAACTTTACATCTCTTTGCCTGATGGATGGGGGGTCATCATCCTCAAAAACATAATTACCGGACCATTCAACTACGCTGAACAAATGGATATCTCAAAATTTTGAGATAGCCATTGAGGTACTTTAAGGGCTGGTACTTTCTATAACTTGGTAAATAAATAAGTCAGAAGAATTTTTAATATAGAATATTTTTATTTAAGAGGTTCTCAATTTTTTTGCTGAAACACCTTTCTTTGTTTTCACCTTTCTCTTCTTTCCCTTCTCTTTCTCTTTGGTCATATTTGCTGTCACCTCATCCTGAAGTTTGGCAAAGAAAGCGCGCGACGATTTCAATGAATTTTCAATCTTGTCAATCTCTTTCAACTAAAATAAAATTCGGTATATTAAAATAATTATAAATAAAAATAACAAGCCAATTTTTTGAATCAGTAACTCCAAAGTAAAAACTGAAAAAAAGCAAAAAGCACAAAATTGACACCGAACTATGGCAAACTTGCAAAAATCATGAGAAACTACTTCAACCCCCCCTCATATATCTATAAAATTGACATAAGCCCATTAACTGAAATTTACAAACTATGTTTACATTATTATTTGCAAAATTATTATTTATTTTTACATATTTACAAAATAACTCAAAAGCAAAAACTTGAAGAAAAGCGAATAGTGGGAAACTGTCATGGAACTATGGCTCGAAAAGCATGAGAAACTATTTCAAAGACCCCCCACCCCCTCACACATCAATAAAATTAACATAAAACATAATAATTAAAATGTACGAATTATCCAAGGATATTTTAGATTTGGGATATTTGGAACATTATACCTTAGTACACGGTTATCTTATAATGTGTAAACTGGCAAAGATGGAACTTCGCTATCGTTCTTTGTATTTTTAGATTCCATACATAAAGTCGGCTAGGAAATGCTGTCTTGTATTGAAGAAAAATGGTAATTTATATTTTACGTCTTCATCAGAGTACTTTTACAAATACTGACATTTGACAGCACATATTGGCAAAAGGCCAAAGTGAGCTACAAATTTTTCGTTGTGCATAGTACTCTTCCCAATATCTTATGAATAAAGGCAAACATAATTTTCTACCCCTGTCTCACAAAAACTTTCAGGCCAATTCTTTATTAATTTAAATCTGAGTTTTCTTACTCTACACGGGAAAAGATATGAGAAAAATGAACATTTTGGATTCAATTTGCTTATGCTTACTGTCAACTGACTATACCCAAAATGATTGTAAAAATTAAATTATTTATTTGAAATTTTGCACCCCCAAAATTTCTGCACCCAGCGGAAGCGCCCACTCTGTCCCTCCTCCCTAAACCGCCTCTGTTGCTATGTAACATGATATGAAGACAAGGTTCTTCTTTGGGGAATTTAGAGCATGAGCCAATGATTTGGGAGCAAAAACGAGTATTTCTGTTCATTTTTTTTTCAAATTTAATGCCAGAGAAAAAAGTTGCGCGACAAATAGTCAAAAATCCATTAATTGTAGGTAACGACTTGACAACCTTCCTTTCCATCATAATCTTGCTAATCGGCTAAAACGTAATAAATCAGACAACCAGTTCAATACAGTTTGGTTGTAGCTTAAAACCAGTAATAAAAGAATATTTTCAAAATAGTATAAAACAGATACAACTGCGCAAAGCTTAACGGAATTCCCTCCCCAACCAAAAAATTAGTTGCACTTGACCTTCACCTCCCCCACACCCAGACAATGCTCCTTGACTCGTGCTTGATCATTTAGACAGTTCCTACATGTTTTATCGCTATGTTTTACCGTCAGCTCGATACAGTTTTGTTTGTAAATTTTGTTCTTTGTATTTAATACAAAAAAAACTTCTAGATTAAACTAGTGAAGAAGATACTCTAATAAAAGGTAATAGAAGTACATATTTCAAATACTAAACAGTAGTAGAAATAGGCTTAACTCTACAAAACCAAGCTGAAGTCCCCCCCCCCCCCAGATGAGAAAATGCGTTGATCCTGACCCCCGCCCCCACAACTCAACTGGATTACTGGGTTTCGTCCCTCATGATTTTGACAGTTTGTTGCGCTTTTTTTGCCTCTTCAAAAAACAACATCCTTCTAGACTAAAATAGCTAGTTAAAGTAGACACTTGAAAAATAAAAAACAGATGATTGAAGAAATAAAAGTAGAGGCTGAAAGTAACGGAAGAAGATTTTAATAGCAAGTTAAAGTAGACACTTGAAAAATAAAAAGCAGATGATTGAAGAAATAAAAGAAGAGGCTGAAAGTAACGAAAGAAGATTTTAATAGCAAGTTAGAGTAGACACTTAAAAAATAAAAAAGCAGATGCTTGAAGAAATAAAAGTACAGGCTGAAAGTAAAGAAAGTATGTTTTAATAGCAAGTTAAAGTAGACACTTAAAAAAAATAAAAAAGCAGATGCTTGAAGAAATAAAAGTAGAGGCTGAAAGTAACGAAAGTAGATTTTTTTTTTTCTTTTCATCTTTTCAAAAAAATCTATATTAAAGTAGCATATTAAGGTAGACACTTAAGATATTTAAAGAAATAAAAATACAAACTTCAGTAACAAAAATATATACCACTCAATGACGTATCCAGGGTTCTTACTCAGGTGGAGGGAGGGGGGTGCAAGAAAACTTTACAGACCGCATCAAAATTTGTTTGTGTACATTTTTGCTACTTTTTACAAGCCGGATTTTTTTTTTCGGACCCCAAAACTCCCACCCCCTGGATACAGCCTTGATACAACTACACAGAACTAAGTGGAAGCCCCCCTCTCGAGATGGGGGTGGGTGTTACCTTCCAACCCCTACCAACCCCCAAAGGCTTCCTAGGCAAGTCCCTAATCATGTTTTTCTTTTTCTTTTTTTTTACTCTCTAAAATAAATAAGTTCTAAGATAGACCGAAAAACAAAAATTAAAATAAACAAAGAAGTATAAAAGTCGAATAAAGAATAATAAATATAAGAATAAAGAAGAGAGAAGAATAAGTAGTAACTATTTACTTACCGTAGATATTTTGCCTTCTTTATGAGATTTGACGAGCTTTTCGAGTGCTGCAGTTTTATTATTGCTATCTTTGTTCTCCCTTTCCCTGTCTTCTTTTCTAAGTCTTTTATCATGCTGCAAAGACTTTTTCATTCGCCTTTCTCGCTTTTTATCTGTAATCGTCCGTTCTGTCTGTCCTTTCACTTCCCCTCTTGGTTTTTCTGTAATAATTGTTTCAATTAGTAATTGCTGAATTTCAACTAATATAATCAAGTAATCAATACAGCGGTCAAAGTTTGTCAATAAAATGATTTTATTCTTAGTTTATTCCCCTACTTAATATATAATACGACCCTTTGGTGACGTCACAAAACCACAGATCTATTCAAACACAAACAGATTTGAATTCATTTTTGGGCTTCTTAGAAGTTGTAAGGGTTGAAGAAGGACATCTTTTCGGGTAGCTTCGAAGACAAAATGGTAGATACTGGATTAAGTGCTAATTTTGGGGGGTTTGGGAGAGTTAATAGGTTTCAGCATGGAATATAGACACAACTCATGCGCTTGTCAGCCCATTGGAGTGCATTATATTTGGATTAACTAAGGCTCATTGTGGCTAGGACTATTTGAGGAAGTTGAAGTGGTATAGTAATGCTTAACTTACTTGCGCGGGAATCAGGCGTTCCCACCAGGCCCGGCATCGATGTTATTAAATACCTCCTTGGAGCATATTGAGCAATCTCCTGTCAGCAGTCTGCTAGTGGAGAGTCACAGAGTTGACCATCTACTATCGAGCTTTCTGAACCCTTCGATAGGTTCAAGATCTGACTTAGCCAGATTCCGCCAATTCTTCCTCTGTCCTCCTTGGTGTCTCCTGCAGGAATTAACAGGCTCGAAGTAATACACGGCCCAACCATTTGAAGTGGTGTTCCTTAATAGTGAGCACGACACCCCCCTGTTTGTTGCACATTCGGCACAAATTCGCGTTGGAGATACAGTAACGTTGTTATATTCTTATAATTCTTTGCATACAGGTATGCTCAAACACCTTCAGTGTGTTTGGATACCGCACCTTTACCAAAAAAGGTTCGCATCCATGAACGAGAACGGTGCAGGCTAGTTCCATGTAAATTCGAACTTTCGTTCGGACACTGACTTCGTGGCGATTTCTTAGGGGTTTCCAAAGGAGGTCAAAACTGTCTGCACTTTCTGTATTCTATATTGGACATCAGCGTCGAAAGATCCGTCACCAGAAAGTTGACTACTGGCAACGAATTTTGCCGATGAGATCTGCCCAAGCCATCATGTCATTACGAATGTTTTTGGCTCCTTCGGGGTCTGAGAGGAAGTAAACATCATCTGCATAATCGACCTAAGTCAGTGAGAGATTCTGGCCTATCTGAACTCTTGGATAAGAATGTACTGCGTTTTTAAGCACCTAATTGACAGGGTAATTGAACGAAGTAGGGGAGAGGAGACACCCTTGATTTTCTCCGAGCTCAACTAGGAACTCGCCAGTTTCTTTGCCACTTGACTGGAACTAGACTCACTGACTCGACATTGCATGCCTTCAACAGTTCAGTAGACTTCAGCGGCATTTCGTCATTCTCTAGGGCTTTCCAAAGTTTCTGGCGAGTGACAGAGCCGAAGGCGGCAATGAAGTCTAGGAAAATCAAAGTCAGAAGGGGGGGGTGGTACCTTTCAAACTGCTGGATATTGAGGCGAAGAGCAAAGATATTATCGTTACAGCCACTACCTTACCAAAAGCCGACTTGATTTACTCGAGCCCCCCCCCCCAAATTAATAAATCCAAATTGATTTTTTAAGCAAGACGGTTACAGAAATTTCTCTGGGGGTGACAACCTTCTCATAGTGCCCGTGAGGGTAGTATGCATAATTGAGACCTGTAACTGCTAATTTCAGTCACCATCCAGCCACTGGGCGTCCTTTCCGGTGTCTGACCATGAGGCACGGTATTTTATGGATTATCCTGCCAATATTGGATGGACTGAAGTCACTGAAGGCTGCTAAAACCATGCCCTGGGGGTAAGAGGATTGCTCCTAGACATATGAAGAACCCACCTTTGTGCAAGAAAAGATCAGGAGCAACCCTTTATTTTGCATTGGATTATTTTTGCATTAGCTGCGACTCCTCAATCCTTAGGGCATAAATTAAGTGGAAATTAGATTAAGTGGAAATTAGAGTGACAACGGACCATTTAAGCAAGACGTTACAGAAACTACTCCGTTTTCTATTTCAGATTTTTCTAATGAGTTGAGAGCAAATTAGAGAGGATGTTTTTCTGGGATGGTTGGAAGAAAGAAATTATTCCTCCAGGGCCAAATCTCGGAAACGTGGGAGGGGAGGCAATACTTTTTTTCTATTTTTCTTTTTGTAAATGGATACAAGCGACTTTTTTCCGAAAAGCAGGGTGAGGAGGCACTAAAAAAATGAAAATACAAAAGGGATATTTAAGAGAAAAAGGGGGGCATTTAAACTTTTCAGCTTTTATCCGAAAAAAACCGAGGCAAACTCAGGCTGGGTGAAAATCAGCTCGAGTCAGGAGTCATTCAGCAATGTAAGCGATGGTCGGTTGATGCTTTTCAATACATTTTCCTACCCCCAAACCCAATAGTAAAGGCAGTCAGTAAGAGAAAACGTAAGGATGTTAATTCAGGCGTTAATACGAAGCTTATACACAGAAAGCTTTCATATATTTTAAACATAATAATATGTTTAAAATACCCGAGAATTATTCATACTCATAAAGGTTTTTTTCTTATCATGTAATGTGAAATCTGGTTCCCGTTACGAAATATGACTTCTCTTAGAAAAGGGCATCAACCTTGATAGATACGGAAGGGGGTTCACTCTATTGTCTCCATAAACAGATCCAGTGGGCGGGGGGTCAACCACGTATGAAAAGGTTGAAAAGGTGGCAAAGGTATCAAAAAGTGACTAATTTTGCAACCAAGAAATTAAGACGTAAAGTACTTAAATACGGGGATACCGATTACTAATTTTGCGAGTAATGAAGATGGCAGGTTAATAGTTGAATGAACGGTTCAGGGGAAATTTGATTTCCCCTGAAAAGTGATGATTTAATCTCAGAAGCTGTAATGTGGTAACAATGCTTTTTTAACACAAATATAATATGCACGTCTAGATTGCTGCTACGTCAGACATCGTTGCTATGGCAACGGAAATGTTATTAAAAAAGCTATTAAAAAAAGTTATTAAAAATTTAGGGAAAATTTTATGTAAATAGATCTTCCTTTTTTCCTAATGCTATGGCTACATGTCCAAAGGCTGCATGTCCATGTGCATAGGGTACGGCATTGGGAACACCAATTATACATCTATTTGCACGCTAGATTATTCGAATCAAGAGAAAAAGAGTACCCAGCGTTCTGACTCCTCCTCCCCCAACGAGAAAATACTCACATAAACGTACTCTTGGGTGGTTTAAAGAAACACTCGAGTCCCTCTCATTCTCATCACAACACTTTAGTAGTAAAAACACTAGGTACATACCTGCTATATGAGACTAGTTAGAGTTTTAAGTCCTATTAGTTTAAGATAATGTATACTATCAGCGATAATTACGTGCTTTAATTATACACCTTTAATTTATAGTATACCTTTAATGTTTTTAATATACCTTTACTTAAATAATTTCTGAGACCTCACTGGCTAGGCATGATTGCGACAAAAATTGCAAAGAAGAAAAAACGAGGATAATAACAGCCAGTGAAATATAGATGAGAACTATGCAATTACTTAGATCGAGACCTCCACTTGAACCTCCTCAATGCAGAATAATGTTTTAAGATTCGGTTTTTACATTGTCCTTAGAATTTTTGTCTTTTTTATTTTATTCTGCACTGAGGAGGGTCGAGCGGAGATCTTTTTTATCTTTTTTTGTTTATTTCTATCTTTTTTATTTTATTCTCTACTGAGGAGGGTCGAGCGGAGGTCTTTATCTTTTTTTATTTATTTCTATGTTTTTTATTTTATTCTGCACTGAGGAGGGTCGAGCGGAGGTCTTTTTTATCATTTTTATCTGTTTTATTTTATTCCGCACTGAGGCGGGTCAAGCGGAAGTCTTTTTTTATCTTTTTTATATTTTTTTTCTTTTTATTTTATTCTGCACTGAGGAGTGTCGAGTGGAGGTCTTTTTGTCTTTTTTTTTATCATTTTCATCTTTTTCATTTGATTCTGTACTGAGGAGGGTCAGGCGGAGGTCTCGCCCGAATAAGTTCTCTTCAGTGATTGTTATTATCCTCTTTTTCTCTTCTTTGCAATTTTTTTCGTTTCATTGCATTGGAAAAGAGGGTTGTGAAATGGTCAGCTGCACTTTACTTAAAACGATTAATATTTCAGCTTATATGTATTTTATTTGTAATAACATCAACACCAGCACAGTAAACAAAGAATATCCCAAGGTTAATACAAGTTTACGAATAAAAGTAGGAGGGATACCCCCTCCTACTCTAAAAATCTCCAAATGGTTTAGGTGTCATTTGCGCTGCACTGAAGACCCAACGTATTTTATATATTTTGTTATGTATAAGGTATGTAGATTAGGAAAAAGTTATATAAAGTAATATACCTTTAATTTCTTCTGGCGCTAAAGTGAATAGTAAACCAAGAAAAACTTTACAATATTGGAAATAGCAAACGCGAATTGAAGAAAAATCGCAAATTTTCAAATTTCGTAAAAAAAGGGCGGGACAGGAAACATGGGTTTAAGTGTCATTTGTGCTTTACTGAAAACCCAACGTATTTTATACATTTTTTTACGTATAAGTATGTAGATTATGAACAAGATATGGAAAGTAATATACCTTTAATTTCTTCTGGCGCTAAAAGAGCTTGATCACTCACAGAAATAGGCACAACCTCGTCGACAGCTAGGGCAGGCGTAGTCGTCAGTATTTTAACCTTGGGGGTGGGCTAGAAAAAAAAAATGCTTTTTAAAAAGAGCCATTTTGCATTTGTTTATCTTACTAAAATAATGGCAGATAAATGCTTAAAAAAATGGATAGTGCGAGCTCATCAGCAATGCTCCACTGAGAAGTCATTAGGCAAAATGGAATATAAAAAATATGAAACAAAAAATCAGACATAAAATTAGCCACATCCAAAAAGTCACCCAAAATGACTAAAAAGGAACACATATTTCAGCAACATAAAAAGCTTAACAAAAATACACATAAAAGTATAAAAAATAGACTAATAATTAGGAGATTAATGCACTGTTAGTTTACTTGATAAATTTAGAAGATACTTTTGTGAATTGATATAAAAAGCCAGTAATTAGTTGGCTAATTCTATACATTTTGTAAAAACTGTGCAATTTAAAACGGAAAAGTAAATATCAAGGCAATGAGACACATCGAATTTACGAAGCTCAATTCTACGAGCCAGTAATTAGTTGGCTAATAAGCCAGTAATCAGTTGGCTAATTCTATATATTTTGTAAAAACTGTGCATTTTAAAACGGAAAAGTAAATATCAAGGCAATGAGACACACCGAATTTACGAAGCTCAATTCTACGAGCCAGTAACCAGTTGGCTAATAAGCCAGTAATCAGTTGGCTAATTCTATATATTTTGTAAAAACTGTACATTTAAAACGGAAAAGCAAATATCAAGGCAATGAGACACACCGAATTTACGAAGCTCAATTCTACGAGCCAGTAATTAGTTGGCTAATAAGCCAGTAATCAGTTGGCTAATTCTATATATTTTGTAAAAACTGTGCATTTTAAAACGGAAAAGTAAATATCAAGGCAATGAGACACACCGAATTTACGAAGCTCAATTCTACGAGCCAGTAACCAGTTGGCTAATAAGCCAGTAATCAGTTGGCTAATTCTATATATTTTGTAAAAACTGTACATTTAAAACGGAAAAGCAAATATCAAGGCAATGAGACACACCGAATTTACGAAGCTCAATTCTACGAGCCAGTAATTAGTTGGCTAATAAGCCAGTAATCAGTTGGCTAATTCTGTATATTTTGTAAAAACTGTTCATTTTAAAACGGAAAAGTAAATATCAAGGCAATGAGACGCACCGGATTTACGAAGCTTACTTCTACGAGCCAGTAATTAGTTGGCTAATAAGCCAGTAATCAGTTGGCTAATTCTATATATTTTGTAAAAACTGTACATTTTAAAACGGAAAAGTAAATATCAAGGCAATGAGACACATCGAATTTACGAAGCTCAATTCTACGAGCCAGTAATTAGTTGGCTAATAAGCCAGTAATCAGTTGGCTAATTCTATATATTTTGTAAAAACTGTGCATTTTAAAACGGAAAAGTAAATATCAAGGCAATGAGACGCACCGGATTTACGAAGCTCAATTCTACGAGCCAGTAATTAGTTGGCTAATAAGCCAGTAATTAGTTGGCTAATTCTATACATTTTGTAAAAACTGTGCAATTTAAAACGGAAAAGTAAATATCAAGGCAATGAGACACATCGAATTTACGAAGCTCAATTCTACGAGCCAGTAATTAGTTGGCTAATAAGCCAGTAATCAGTTGGCTAATTCTATATATTTTGTAAAAACTGTGCATTTTAAAACGGAAAAGTAAATATCAAGGCAATGAGACACACCAAATTTACGAAGCTCAATTCTACGAGCCAGTAACCAGTTGGCTAATAAGCCAGTAATCAGTTGGCTAATTCTATATATTTTGTAAAAACTGTACATTTAAAACGGAAAAGCAAATATCAAGGCAATGAGACACACCGAATTTACGAAGCTCAATTCTACGAGCCAGTAATTAGTTGGCTAATAAGCCAGTAATCAGTTGGCTAATTCTATATATTTTGTAAAAACTGTGCATTTTAAAACGGAAAAGTAAATATCAAGGCAAAACGGAAAAATAAATATCAAGGCAATGAGACACACCGAATTGACGAAGCTCAATTCTGCGAGCCAGCAATTAGTTGGCTAATAAGCCAGTAATCAGTTGGCTAATTCTACGAGCCAGTAATTAGTTGGCTAATAAGCCAGTAATCAGTTGGCTAATTCTATATATTTTGTAAAAACTTTACATTTAAAACGGAAAAGTAAATATCAAGGCAATGAGACACACCAAATTTACGAAGCTTAATTCTACGAGCCAGTAATTAGTTGGCTAATAAGCCAGTAATCAGTTGGCTAATTCCATACATTTTGTAGAAACTGTGCATTTTAAAACGGAAAAGTAAATATCAAGGCAATGAGACACACCGAATTTACGAAGCACAATTCTACGAGCCAGTAACCAGTTGGCTAATAAGCCAGTAATCAGTTGGCTAATTCTATATATTTTGTAAAAACTTTACATTTAAAACGGAAAAGTAAATATCAAGGCAATGAGACACATCAAATTTACGAAGCTTAATTCTACGAGCCAGTAATTAGTTGGCTAATAAGCCAGTAATCAGTTGGCTAATTCCATATATTTTGTAGAAACTGTGCATTTTAAAACGGAAAAGTAAATATCAAGGCAATGAGACACACCGAATTTACGAAGCTCAATTCTACGAGCCAGTAACCAGTTGGCTAATAAGCCAGTAATCAGTTGGCTAATTCTATATATTTTGTAAAAACTGTGCATTTTAAAACGGAAAAGTAAATATCAAGGCAATGAGACACACCGAATTTACGAAGCTCAATTCTGCGAGCCAGCAATTAGTTGGCTAATAAGCCAGTAATCAGTTGGCTAATTCTATATATTTTGTAAAAACTGTACATTTAAAACGGGAAAGCAAATATCAAGGCAATGAGACACACCGAATTTACGAAGCTCAATTCTACGAGCCAATAATTAGTTGGCTAATAAGCCAGTAATCAGTTGGCTAATTCTATATATTTTGTAAAAACTGTACATTTAAAACGGGAAAGCAAATATCAAGGCAATGAGACACACCGAATTTACGAAGCTCAATTCTACGAGCCAGTAATTAGTTGGCTAATAAGCCAGTAATCAGTTGGCTAGTTCTATATTTTTTGTAAAAACTGTGCATTTTAAAACGGAAAAGTACATATCAAGGTAATGAGACACACCGAATTTACGAAGCTCAATTCTACGAAGGTCAAATTACAAATTAAAGTTTCTTTTAGCCGATTTTTCTTGCTACTATTTTTCCTGTGACTGGATATGTGAGAACTGTATTCAAAAAATAACACACCAATAATTAGAAATATTCTAATTATTACGATGCACATTCTAGATAAAAATGCACATATTCATAAATATTCTAATGCACATTCTTCTAAGCTCGGTAAAAGGTTTTTATTCTTTCTGAACTTCAACAAAAAGTATTTTCAATTAATCCCTAATGGCTTGGCACATACTGCCTTTCTGTAACACAAATAACAGAAGGTAAAACAACGAGGAAATATTTTAAGACAGTAAAAAATTAGTAAACAAATAAGGTGAATAAAGCCATGCGGGGAATTTCTTTTTATTCCAATGTCTATAATTTCATTCCATTTCTTTTGTCTCCCTTTTTGTCATTAAATCCCGCTATGTACTTGCTTCTTAGGTGAAAAGGTGGTTTGCTTAATTTTCGGCTTGTATTTCTTGAGTTCTTTAGTTTAGATTTAATAATAAAAAAAAATTAAGCGCTAAAAGAAAAGAATGAACTGCAAAATTCATATTTATCACGCCAAATCAATAGTATTACTATTTATTAATAAATATGATACTTTTCATGATCAATATAATAGAAAGTGAGTAAGTGATAAATAAAGTTAGAAAAGAAAGTGATAAAGTGATAAATAAAGTGATACATAAGTTACAAAAAAGTGATAAATAAAATTAGAAAAGAAAGTGAAGAAAAAACTCAGCACAGTAGAAGACATCGCTAATAAAACTATTTTTGATGTTAATCTACGCAACTAGACAATGGTGAGCAGATATATTTTGAACTAAAGACCTTGCGATAACAAGCCCGTATTCAGGGGAGGGTTTAGGGGTTTTGACCCCCCCCCTGAAATATTTGTCCAACTTTGTTCTACTTGGTTTTATTGATGGCTTTTCTTTTGTTTATTTTTTAGTCCCATCCCCTCTCGAAAAAATAAGACCCCCCCCAAGCACGAAATTCTAGATACGGCCCAGTGCGACAAAAAAAGAAGCTTGTAGTTAATGCTCGTTATTTTCTTCTTTTTTTTAATCAAAACTTCGTTATAAAACGCTGAATAAAATGCTTTTCTTTAATTAACAAAACGTAAATATTTCTGTTTTTGGATAACAAAATTTAATAAGAAAACGTTATCTAATACCAAAACGTAAATGTTATAAAAGTTAAACGGTAACTAAAACATTTTCTTTAATAATTGAAATATACCCACATACGAGTTAACCTCACTGTCAGCCATTAATTGGACAGTTCTGTGAAATTTTTTTTTTTATTGATTATTAAAGAACTTTAACGCAAAACCAATTAATTTTTTTTATAATTTCATTAATGTAATAGTTCAACGTATATCAATCAATGCAGTAGGTTAATGGAATCAAGATTCAGCCTCCATTTCGAGGTTTCATGTACATCGAAAAAAAACCTAGACTGTCTATACCTTGGACTTTCTTGGGGACAGCGAGTTCATTATATTCCTTTTTTGTAACCTTTTGAAGGAGACTCAAACAGAGCAGAAGAAATACTGAATCAAACAAACAAACAAAAACAAGCCAGAATAAATTAAAATAAATGAGAATAAATTGTTTGTTTCAGATTTTCTTCTTCTTTCTTTTTTTAGCACTAAAGACGCCTTGGCAAAGGTCCTTGCCGAAATTTCTTCTTTTGTCCTTTACGCTTCTTTTCTGTCCACTAACTGATATTTCCCTCGTTTGTTCGGCTATAAGTTTTGTAGCTACTTGTTTCTGTTTGTTATCCCCATTAATACATAATATATGCATTGCTTCCATTAAACTTGCAATAAAAATTTATGAGAATATTACCCCTAAAAATGTCATTTTTCACTTCTAAATTGAAGCTCCACTTCTGTTGCTAGTAGATCCTTCTCAAGTACGAGTAAGAAAAAAAAAACACAACTGTATCAAATATAAACTGTATCAAATAAACTAAAAATAAGTATGGATAAACTTTAAAACATAAAAACAAATATACAGTTTTGCGAGAACGTCAAATTAAAAACTGATCTCTCCCAGTCGATTTTACATAACAGCTGTTTTTATCAAATCCACTTTCGACGTCTTAAGAAACGTTACTTAATTTTTCTTATTTTTTAATTAGTATAGCTAATTAAAGAATAAATAATTCTTTTATTAATTTAGTCTTATTTTTTTACTCTTTAATTATTCTTTAATTTTTCTTATCTGACATTTTGTTCTTTAATTAGAAACGAAGGATGAAGAAGAAGAAGAAAGACAGAAAGACATAAAGCGGAAATTTTGTCATCAGTAAAGAGTGATCTTACCATTAATAAAAAGTATAAATAAATAAAATATAAATAGTGCTTAGTATATTTTTACGGTTACGATATTATCTACAATTGCGCCTCTATGTTGCTGTAGTAAGAGCTATATCAAAGATTATGGCTAACTTATAAGAGTGGAAAGTGGCGCTAGTGTCGGCAAAAAACCATCAATGTCATCTCGCGTTTGGCGACAACTGGCATTTTTTAAGTTTTGTAGTCATTTTTCTATCACGAACTGAGATCAGACCCATATTACTACACTAATTTTAATACTATACAAATTTAATCATTTATATTTATTATTACACTGAAAAAATGCCAAAGGTCACAAAATGCTAGATGGGGTTGAGGTTTTTTTTTGTCGACACTAGTGCCAGTTCTCACTCTTATAAGTTACACACTCTTTGAGCTATATCTTGAGCGTCAGGTTATTTTTTAGCATCCAACTCCCGAAATCGAGCAAAGTCGCTCCTTACTTCCAGGAGAAGAACTCCTTTTTTTCTACAATAAATCTCAAGTTCAAATATAGAGACCTAAAAACAATTTCGTTTAAAATTAAATAAAAACAAGAAAAATGTTCAGCCTGCAACCCTGCTTCTCAAGTTCAAATTAAATTATGAAATAATAAATTATGCTAGCTTTTGTGCAAATATTTCCCAAAGCGTCAAATTTCTTGAACTTTGGTAAGAAACCAAAATTTTAAAGTTAAAAAAAAAATCGGGGGGGGGGGGGTAGAAAACTTTAAAAAACGCATTAGAAACTTGTTTATATTCATTTTAGTATTATATTTTTGTATTATGTATTATATTTTGTATTATGTATTTTGTATTATATTCATTATATTCATATTCATTTTAAAAGTTTTTTGGTAAATTTTCAAAAGTTTTTTTTGAACTTTTGGTAAGAACTTTGGTAAGAAACCAAAATTTTAAAAAGTTTGAAAAAAAAATTCGGGGGGGGGGGGGGGGTAGAAAACTTTAAAAAAACGCATTAGAAACTTGTTTATATTTTTGTATTATGTATTATATTTTTGTATTATATTTTGTATTATGTATTTTGTATTATATTCAAAAAAGTTTTTTTTTGAACTTTTGGTAAGAAACCGAAATTTTAAAAAGTTTTAAAAAAAAATTTTCGGGGGGGGGGGGTAGAAAACTTTAAAAAACGCATTAGAAACTTGTTTATAATCATTTTTGTATTATATTTTTGTATTATGTATTATATTTTGTATTATGTACTTTGTATTATATTCATTATATTCATATTCATTTTAAAAGTTTTTTGGTAAATTTTCAAAAGTTTTTTTGAACTTTTGTTAAGAACTTTGGTAAGAAACCAAAATTTTAAAAAGTTTTAAAAAAAAATTTTCGGGGGGGGGGTAGAAAACTTTAAAAAACGCATTAGAAACTTGTTTATATTCATTTTTGTATTATATTTGTATTATGTATTATATTTTTGTATTACATTTGTATTATGTATTATATTTTTGTATTATATTTTGTATTATGTATTTCTTATTATATTCATTACATTCATATTCATTTTAAAAGTTTTTTGGTAAATTTTCAAAAGTTTTTTTTGAACTTTTGGTAAGAACTTTGGTAAGTAATCGTTCAATGAGAAAAACTAAAAATTAAACAGTCACTCTTTAATTCAATTAAAAAGATTTTTTTTAAATTAATTAATAACTAAGTCTCCAGTTCAAATTTACAGACAAAACTTTGAAAATTCACCTAAAAATTAAACAAAAACAACAGAAATAGTGTTCAGCCTGTGACACTGCTCCTAATAAAAACAAAGAGTTCAAATGAAAACAATAAACAATAAAATGACAATAAAACTAACACTAAAAATAAAAAAACAATAGAAAAAGACATTAAACAAATAAAGAAAAAGACAGTAAAATAAAAGGCAATAGAAAATAAAGAAAAAGACAATAAAAAAAATAAAATGACAATAAAAAAGCAATAAAACAATAAAATAAAAATAAAATAGTTAAACAATAAAATTTACCAGCTTTGGCGTATAATGATAATTTCCTAAGGCGTCTAATTTCATGAAAAGGCTTTCCATAGCCGATTTAATTTTTTCATGTGCTTCGTTGACATCAACCTCAAGTGGATCCAAAAGTCGAGGATTCTTTTCCTCTGTTTTCTCTTGAGCTTTTAAATATTCCTGAAAAAAAAAATCAAATCTCATTAATGTCTTTTTTTTATATCAGTCGAAGATAGAGATTATGTGGAGTCGAATATGGGGTCAGTAAACTGAAAATGTCCGGAATCGGAGTTCGAGTCGGTTATAATTGATAAAACCCAGCAAAACGAAGCTTTAAAACAGGGCTGTGGAGTCGCAGTCGTGGAGTTTTAATAAATTTTTGCTGCATGGAATCGGGGTGAGGAGGATTTTGCACGGGGAGTATTTTCCGAGGAGAGGGAAGTGTCTAGAGGGTAAACTTTTCAGGGAAATTTTACACTGAGTGAATTTTCAAGAATCCCACTACGAAATTTCTTTCTATGTCTTGTTTTCTCTTTACCGGTTTAATATTATGCGTGGAGATGTTAAAGGTAATTGTCCGGCGTAAGTTTTCATCAGGATTGAATTGATCAGAGGATATTTCTGTGAGGAGGAGGATTTTCATGGAGGTGGAGCCTGATATCCTGTTATTATTTAAAAAAAAGATCAAAAATTAAACAAAAAAAAACTTTTTTTTAACTGATAAACGAACAAAATTTTTTACATATACGTGGAGGGGCCTCTTCCTCAACACCTCGCTCTTTACACTAAAGTTTAAATTTTTCCCAATTCTTAAAAAACAACTCCTAAAACACAAGGGTCGTTTAATTAGAACAATAAGTAACAAACAAATACAAAGTAGAAACAATAGGGAAAATGTAGAAACAATAGGGAAAAAGACAGTGGAAATCAGTTCTGTGAATATTTCGGCCCTATGTCCAAGGGCCGTCTTCAGCACAATACGAGAACAAGAAAGAAAATATGTATACATAAATAAACTTACATTAAATTGTGAGAAATAAAACTAAATAATGCTATTTAAAAACTTTTTTAAAAAACAGCCCTAGCATCCTTACTTCAACGAAGTTCAACTAGGACTGACAAAAAGAATGAAGTGAGAATATAAACTCATTCAAACTATAGAGAACAAAGTGATTGAATGCAATTCCTCAGAGCCAACCTTGCTTTTTTAGCAGCCTGTCTCAAAGGCCTTTTTGTAGCTGGTTCAGTACTATTATAAATCGATTTAGTAAAATATTTGTTAGATCGTTTTTAATTAAATTTGAGCATAAAGAATTTAGTGAGTATTCCCCCAAGTCCCTGTTCAAAGAAATATTATTATTTATTTTGAGATTAATTTCGATTGATTCTCGAACCACCTGTTTTATCCCCAAATCGTTACTGATGAGTGAAGATTTTTCAAAAAGTATCGTGTGGGACGGATTATTAAATATATGCCAACCTAAAGCAGAATCAAAGGAGTTGTTGGAACTATTTGAAATTAATGCCTTGTCTATGTCTTTTTTATGCTGTTGTAACCGTTTTTCTAGATTCTGATGGGTCCTGCCGACATAGTAATTTCCACAATCACAGGGTATTTGATAGACCCTTCTTTCAGAGAGGTCAATCTACAATGGAGAGACAAACATAGCTAAGAAGAGATTCTTTAGCGAAACTAACAAAGCCCAGAAGAACTATTCATTAGCCAAGACCTAGTACAGTAAATGAGCGAACGATTTTGTTCAGTGACAAAACCCATAGAGTATTCCACTATCTAATCTACAATATAGAGCAAATGCACGAGCTCCTCCGTCAATCCGATCTATACAAAATATTCACTTTATTTTCTTTTTATTAAATCTCACCTCCTCACCTCTAGGTGACATAATATTCTTTTTAACTTAAAATCTCAACCATTAATGGCACCAATACTAATTTAAAAACTTCTTTTATTTTTTTTTCAATTAGTTCTTATTTTGGATAGCCAAAGATAATTGACGAAAACAAACTATAAATTACCGAACCACAAAATTACCATTTTCTGTTTTGCAGGGTGCCATTCCACCATAGGGCATCCCTTTCACCTTGTAAATATATCAATAATACATACACGAATAATTTTCTTAACTATACAACATCCTCCAAATATTCACTCTTCACCTTTTCCCATGAAGTTTCAAATTTATTTAAAGTAGCTCGAAATGACATCATCCAATCCCATTCGAGGACGAATGTGGGTGAATCTGGCTCTGGATTTAACATTGGATCTGGCTTTTCCCATAGATCCATTTGATACTACACCTTGAAACTTCATTACACAATAATTAGAACAGTTTTCCTTTCGATTTTAGGAAATATGAAGGAATACGAAGTACATTTCTGTTCTTTTTTTCTTTCGTGAAAACCAACGTCAAACGTACGGTAAAGAGATAAAGTCAACGCAACAATATAATTAGGAGTTATTACAATTTGAAAGAAGATGAGAATACTACTATCACTAATAACTCACTGCAGCACCAAGCCGCTCGAGGCCAACATGGCTACGCACGCTCCTCCTCCAACCTAATCTATTCAAGGCCTCCCTCTTCACACCCCCCCAGGAAGTTCCAATTTTCTTTAAATCTTTATTTATGACATCGTCCCAACCCAGACGAGGACGACCTGCTTTCCGTGTAGCCCCAGACGGTTGGCCAAAAAAGACAATTTTCGGCAATCTGTCATCTTTCATCCGCAGAACATGGCCTAGACATCTCAACATTTCTTTCATTAAAGCCCTTAAAAGTGGGATTGAACCACTTTTCTCGTACGACCTACTGTTTGAAATACAGTCAGTCAGCCGGCTACCCAAAACAATCCGTAGGCAATTTCTCTGGAAAACATCTAGTAAATTTTCGTCCGCTTTTCGGAGCACCCATGCTTCAGAGCCATATTTATCCACTGTCATCACTGTAGCTTCCAATATTCTAATCTTGGTTTGCAGACTTATCTTCCTATTCTTCCAAACTTTTTTTAACTGTGAAAAAACACCCTAAGCCTTACCTATTCTACTTTTAACATCTTCACTGCTCCCACCGTCTTTACTAATAATACTAACAAGATAAGTGAAGCTGCCCACCTGATCAATCTTTTCGTTACCCTACGTCACCTTTTCATCTTCACTTATTTCTAGCCTTAGTGACTTAAGTCTCCTTAAAATTAATTTTCAAACCTATTCTAGCACCCTGAACTCGCAAACCTCTAAAATTTCATTCATTTTGCTCACACTTTCATCTAAAATGTTTAAATCATCAGCATAATCTAAGTCCAGGAGCGTTCTTCCTCCCCATTTGATTCTGTGGTCTCCAATTGCCTTTCCTATGCTCCTTAAGACGACGTCCATCAAAATGATATATATAAAGGGGGATAGAACACAACCCTGCTTAACTTCTTATTTAATACAAAACCAGTTGCTAGCCTCATTTCCTACCTTAACCGCAGCAGTATTATTCTCGCACAAATCACTTTAATGTATTTGTCTGGTATACCATATAAGGATAAGACCTTTGCTAACGCTCTTGTAGCAACAGAATCAAAAGCTTGCTCATAATCGATAAAACTGAGGACCAAAGGTGTTTGACAACAAAGGGACTTCTCAATTATTAACCTAAGAGTAAAAACTTGTCGACACATCCTCTACCTTTTCTAAAACCGCGCTGTTCTTCCCTTAAAACTTTGTCTACAGCATGTCTCAGTCTAAAAAGTATCATATTACTCAGTAATTTGCTACCTACAGAGACCAGACTAATGCCTCGATAATTACGACACTCACTTTTGTCACCTGTCTTATATAGTGGTTTAATTAAGGTTTTCCTAAAAATCATTAGGTACTTTAGCTTTTTCAAAAACCATATTCATAATCTTCAGTAGCTTATTTCTAACCTCAGAACAACTCATTTATCACACTATCAGCACCTGGAGCCTTATTATTTTTTAATCAAATCTTCCTTCACATCCAAGGTATCACAAACTTTTTCTTTTCATCAGTATCTTTAGATGAGAAGACGAGAATAATCATTAACAAATTGAAGGGTCAAGGTCTTAGCAACTTATGAGAGTAGCCCATACCACTTCATCCACAGGTTTCTGAGTGCTGTGTCGTTTACAATGCATTAGCTTGGTCGAGGGGCACCCACTTCTCAAGGTCACCCTTGTATTCCATTTGAAATCAGAGTTCTGGGTAGGAAAACTCGTCAAAGGTCCAATCCAGTGCCACTATGAGTCCACGGTGGCAGGATTTCCTTTCCAGGGTAGAGGAAAAAACTTAGGACATAATGGAAACCCAAGCTTCTCACAGTCCCGGGAGAGCTCCAATCTCTTGTAAGCAGCCTGTCCTTGTCGGGGCATTTGCTTGTCAGGTGCAGCAATATGTGGAAGAGGACATACGCAGCGGTGTTGCCCTCAGAAGGCTTGGTCCTGTGGCGATTTGTTAGTAGTAGTCTTAATATTACAAGGCCTTTGTCAGGAGCAAACTAATTGAGCAGAAAACGACAAAGGAAACTCATCTGCTTCTGTAAAAAAGCAATGCGGAAAAATGTTGCCTAAAAACTACGAAATGATGCTATTAAGCTATGACTATGACGTCATGCTATTAGACGGGCAGTAAGCGACTAAACAAATTGAGACAGAGGTGACGGAACAATTCAGCTGTTCTTCATGCCCCCAAAACTATAAGTTACAAAATTATAAAATAGGGGTTTTGTTGAGCCAGGGCAAGGGCGGGGAGGTCCTAGGGAGGAAAATTGACCAGGGAAACGTGAATTCGTGTTTTAAATAACAAGGTAATATGCGTTGAATGTTATACAAAGTTTTGGTATGCTCACAAAGTCATAATAATGAAAAAAATAAAGACGATGCAAAATACCTTTTTCACTATATTTTTTTATATCATAAAGAACATTCCCATCTTTCATTTCTATTACATACTTTGTTTTTTCTTCCTTTCTTCTCCAATAACGACAATTGATAGTTAATTAATCGTACCTTCTATGAATTCTTATTCTCCATTATATATTCACTTTTTTTCTTGTTCCATTTCTAGTTGGACTACAACACTTACTATTCAGTTGATCACTAACTTTTATCTATCGTTCTTTGTTGAAGGAATATACAGGGTCGATATCTCAAACTTTAACAGATTCTAAAAATGTCAAGGGTATGGGGTGCATTGTTAAAGTAACAACCATTAAAATTGTACCTTATTGTTTTGTTTCACCATTTAATTGTACCATTATAATTGATTGTACTATTGTACCATTTTAATTGTGCCAATTTAATTGTACCATTTGTTTTACCGTACTCTTTAGGTTTTTCGGTTTTTAGCTTACTTTTTTTTAATTTTTCATCCTTTTTTAATACTTTTACCATACTTTTTAGGGTTTTCAGGGGACTTCTTTCTTCCTTTTCACCCTTCTTTTTCATTTGGCATACGCTGCTACCAAAAACTGCATAAAAGCACACAAAGGCCCTTTTCGCTAAAAATTGCTTTTACCGTGCTTTTTAGGTTTTTCGGTTTTTGGCTTACTTTTTTTATTTTTCGTCCTTTTTTAATAATGTTACCATACTTTTTAAGGTTTTCAGGGGATTTTTTTTTTTACTTTTCACCCTTCTTTTTCATTTGGCATACGCTGCTACCCAAAACTGCATAACTGCACGCAAAGACCCTTTTCGCTAAAAATTACTTTTACCGTACTTTTTCGGTTTTTTTGTTTTGGCTTACTTTTTTTTATTTTTCATCCTTTTTTAATACTTTTACCACACTTTTTAGAGTTTTCAGGCGATTTTTTTTTTACTTTTCACCCTTCTTTTTCATTTGGCATACGCTGCTACCAAAAACTGCATAACTGCACACAAAGGCCCTTTTCGCTAAAAATTGCTTTTACCGAACTTTTCTGGTTTTTCAGTTTTTGGCTTACTTTTTCTTTCTTCATCCTTTTTTAATACTGTTACCATACTTTTTAGGGTTTTCAGGGGATTTTTTTTTTTTTACTTTTCACCCTTCTTTTTCACTTGGCATAAGCTGCTACCAAAAACTGCAAAACTGCATACAAAGGCCCTTTTCGCTAAAAATTGCTTTAACCGAACTTTTTAGGTTTTTCAGTTTTTGGCTTACTTTTTTTTTATTTTTCATCCTTTTTTAATACTGTTACCATACTTTTTAGGGTTTTCAGGGGATTTTTTTTTTACTTTTCACCCTTCTATTTCACTTGGCATATGCTGCTACCAAAAACCGCACGCAAAGGCCCTTTCCTCTAAAAATTGCTTTTACTGTACTTTAGGTTTTACGGTTTTTGGCTTACTTTTTTTATTTTTCATCCTTTTTCAATACTGTTACCACACTTTTTAGGGTTTTCAGGGGATTTTTTTTTACTTTTCACCCTTCTTTTTCATTTGGCATACGCTGCTACCAAAAACTGCATAACTGCATACAAAGGCCCTTTTCGCTAAAAATTGCTTTAACCGAACTTTTTAGGTTTTTCAGTTTTTGGCTTACTTTTTTTTTATTTTTCATCCTTTTTTAACACTGTTACCATACTTTTTAGGGTTTTCAGGGGATTTTTTTTTTTACTTTTCACCCTTTTTTTTCATTTGGCATACGCTGCTACCAAAAACTGCATAACTGCACACAAAGGCCCTTTTCGCTAAAAATTGCTTTTACCGAACTTTTTAGGTTTTTCAGTTTTTGGCTTACTTTTTTTTTATTTTTCATCCTTTTTTAATACTGTTACCATACTTTTTAGGGTTTTCAGGGGATTTTTTTTTTTACTTTTCACCCTTCTATTTCACTTGGCATATGCTGCTACCAAAAACCGCACGCAAAGGCCCTTTCCTCTAAAAATTGCTTTTACTGTACTTTAGGTTTTACGGTTTTTGGCTTACTTTTTTTATTTTTCATCCTTTTTCAATACTGTTACCACACTTTTTAGGGTTTTCAGGGGATTTTTTTTTACTTTTCACCCTTTTTTTTCATTTGGCATACGCTGCTACCAAAAACTGCATAACTGCACACAAAGGCCCTTTTCGCTAAAAATTGCTTTTACCGAACTTTTTAGGTTTTTCAGTTTTTGGCTTACTTTTTTTATTTTTCATCCTTTTTTTTCATTTGGCATGCGCTGCTACCAAAAACTGCATAACTGCACGCAAAGGCCCTTTTCGCTAAAAATTGCTTTTACCGTACTTTTTAGGTTTTACGGTTTTTGACTTACTTTTTTTTTCTTCATCCTTTTTTAATACTGTTACCATAGATAGATAAGTGTATTTCAAAAGCCTAAGGGCCATATACACACAACAATATAAATAAATAACACACAAGCAAGAACATTAAACAACAGTACAAATTACAAGCACGCACAGAAACAGAATACAGCGCGAAAATATCTAAACTAACGACAAAATAAGTTAATCATAAAAACGTTTCTTCTTACTAAGGATTAACGGACTTTTCCCCTTTATTAATAGTATTTTCACTCTTAACAACCTATTCTAAAAATATTGCCAAGGACCCCCACGCTTAATTGGTCGTCCCATAAATCTTCCGCTTTCCCGATTGAAAGAGAGAGAAAAAAAGAAGAGAAAAAGAAATTCTTGTGTTTTATATCATATAACGGGAAAGAGAGAACACTTCCAATCTTGATGGGAAAAAATTGACTCTCAACTAGGATTCAACGGAGGAAATTTAGTGCAATTCTATTCCGGGAACGTGGAGAGAAGAAAGGATTTGCTTAGGAAATTCTCCAGATCTAGGCCTCAAATTATTAAGACTCGCTGTCTTTGTGACTTATAATAATAATTCATATTGTGTCTTATAATAATAATTAATAATAAATTATTCCAGAAAAAAAAAGCCCGTGGGCCATAGGAAAATTACATAATACACAAACAACAAATTCACTACATTAAATTAAAACTATTCAAAGAAAACGCTCCCGATGCACCGCTGCAATCCTGACAAACCTTGCTATCCTTTTGATACTCAGGAAATTTGTATCATTCATTCTATCTACCATCCATATCTCATTCAATTTTTCTTTTCCATACATCTCACGCCTCCAATCATTCAATTCGACACATTCACACACAAAATGTATTAAACTTTCATCCTGAGATCCGCACATAGGACAAGCAATAGATACTACCTTCTCCCCTTTTCTCCCTTGATACTTTCTTTTCTCCCCAATCAAAAATCCATTTCCCCTCCAATCCAAATACGCCTTCAAATCCTCTTTTAAGGGTTTTCAGGGGATTTTTTTTTTACTTTTCACCCTTCTTTTTCATTTGGCATACGGTGCTACCAAAAACTGCATAACTGCACACAAAGGCCCTTTTCGCTAAAAATTGCTTTTACCGTACTTTTTCGGTTTTTAGCTTACTTTTCTATTTTTCATCCTTTTTCAATACTTTTACCATATTTTTTAGGATTTTCAAGGGATTTTTTTACTTTTCACCGTTCTTTTTCATTTGACATACGCTGCTACCAAAAACTGCATAACTGCACACAAAGCCCCTCTTCGCTAAAAATTATTTTTACCGTATGTTTAAGGTTTTTAGCTTTTTTTCATTATTTTTCAATTTGGCACACACTAATGCCAAAAACTATATAACTGCATACGAAGGCCCTTTTTCACAAAAAATTGCATTCCTGACTCATAAAATTTTTAAAACTATATATGGTTATATTGTTTCCGGTAAACTTAATTCGACAATCGGATTATACTTTCACCGTCCTTGGTACTTTAAAACCCGTAAATGAGTAACCCAAAAATAGTGAGGGAAGTAATTTCAGTGGCGGTCTACTCTTGCGCCTAGGACAAAATATTAATTAGCGACCCCCCCCCACTCTCTTCCAAAAATTTTTAGACCAAATTAAAACAAAATTTTCATTACTGACAAAATTATTAATTTATTTAACCCTGACTTTTGTTGTTTTTATATCGGAAAAGATATGGAAAAATGAAAATTTCACATTCACTTTGCTTATACTTACCGCCAACTGCGCCGTCTACTTTGTTTTAATAAAGTAAAATTTCAAAAATTACAAAATAATCATAAATATTAGATTATTTACTTGAAGTTGTGCGCCCCAAAAAATTTTCTGCGTCCAGGGCAAGCACCCCCTCTGTCCCCCTCCCCTAAAACCACCTCTAAATAATCTAGAACTCACCTGCTCATAAATCTCTGCCAGACTTAGTTTACTTTTCTCCTGATCCAAGACAAGTCTTTTCTTAAAATCGTATGGGTCTAAAACTGGCTTAATTTTTCGTTCTACATCGTCCCACGCTTGGTCCTTGATTCGTTGATTGATTATCTCTTCAAGCGTTCGATTAACCTCTTCAGTGATAATAGGAGCTGAAAAACAGGATTATAATACTTAGTTCGTTTATTATATTACTATTATGCTAAATAGTAATATCACAAAATCAAAACCAAATGACAAACCAAATTTTTGTGTTAGACTAGCTTTTATAATAGAAAAGATTGGTATCATATTTGGTTGGGAAATCACAAAGCTAGTATAAGCAATGTTAAATATGGAGATTACAAATGGAAATTATGATATTATACTATGTATATTACAATATATAGTCTAGGAAACCTCTGAAAAAAAGGGTCAGTCTCAAACAAATTGCCATACAAATGATTCTTTCACTAACCGACGAAAAAATATGTGCTGATTCTGAAACCGATTTCTGCGAAATGTTTGATCCAAGACTCTTTTAAATGCGTTGAAGGCATCATTCCCATCTCCAACCCCATTTTATATTCGCCGGAAGTGGGAACAAGGGGGAAATGTTTCTCGTGGTAAACAAGGAGAAATTAAAAGTTTCAGTTTAAACCTTGGTAAAAACAAAGCTCCTGGTAAACAAAGAGCCATCCAATTGGCAGCTCTATATTACAGGTGTAGTCCAATCATACTTATCGGAATGAAGGGAGGTGAAAGATTGAATTTTATTTCTCTACCACCCCCTCCTTCTATATTTATATGAATAAATCATTAAAAGATAGAAATTTGGATGTAAAAATTGACAACTGAAGTTTTCATGAATTGATTCTGTCTACCGCTCTAATTCTTTCCTAAATTTAAGTTAGAGGTTGTCTGAGGTTGAGTTTAATTGACATAAAATCTTCATTTAATAAATACCAGCAAATGTGATCAGATATGTTATGTCTACGCTTTTTTGCTAATGAACAAGAAACTAAAATATTTGAAGTCTAGAGAATTGTTTGGGGCTCAGAACTCTGAGGAAGAGTGAGGTTGAGGGTGAGGTAGGGCCCGCAGGCGTGTATTAGCACAACATTTGCAATCTTAATTCTTTGGTAAGATCCAAGACTGGGTCCAAGTAAATTCTAGTATGGCTGGAACCTTTAATTTTGTGTAAGTGAGTAATGAGGAGGAGGGGAAACTGAAAGTCATAGTAAGAAAGTAAGTTTTATTGCACTTAAAGCCCCTGGGCCATGGCAATACAAAACCAAAAAGAAAATTCACTTTTAAATAATTGACTTTACATAACCTAAAAATTACATAGCACAAATAAAGTAAAACACAGATCTAAAAAATCTATTTTTAGTCTGTTTAGTCTGTTTGGCGTCTGTGTTGCCAAACTGAGAAATCGTCCTAATTTTAACACCCGTAAAACATTCATCCCTCATTACATTCACCAGCCATCTCTCATCCAACAGATACTTTCCATACTTTTTATTTTCCCATTCACTCAATTCTGTATACTCATACATCACATGACCTACACTATCATCCATACTTCCACATATTGGGCAAAAGTAAGGATCATCCTGTCCTTGCCTCTTCCCTAAATACTTCTTGTAATCCCATATTTGACAACAACAACATAAAAAAAACCTGTAAAAGAGCTTCCCTTACCTGGGGCGAAACACTATTTTCCAATAAGAATTTAATAAGAACTATTTTCCAATAACAAATATAGTCATATATAACGTAACACAGATAATAATGAATTTTAAAGTATTATAACTGCAGTCAATGCCATCCCATTTCAACCCTCTTAATGCCTAGATATAACCCTAGCATATACCAAAGGCTTTGTGGTTGCTCTTTTGCGTTATTTTTTTGCACTCATACCAATATTGATCCAAGATTCCTTCCCTCAACTAGCTATAATAACAAAAAAGTAGTACCATTTGATTCTTCATTCAGTATATTTTTCAAATTTAATATTTGCCATGGTGACAATTGTATCCCATCCCCCTGTCCCCTAAACACTATGTGCCTCTATGTTTCCATTAGCAGTAAGTCATGATATTCTTTTTTGGGAGAGAGGGGAGCTCGAGCTCGAAGGAGGCCAGAGAATTTTTCATGGGACATTTAATTTTTTCATTGGACTTTATTTAACATCTATTTAATTCGTTTAGTTTACTAATAAAAATAAAAACAAAAATGACACTAAAACAAAAAAAAATAAAAACTTTTTCATTTAAAAATTAGACTTTCTTACATCGTCCAAAACTTTTAAACACACTAGGCGTGAAGACGTTCATTTTTCCAATCATATACCGCCGGGGATATACATCAGGGATGGAATGCCATAAGAAAGCAACTTTTAAGTTTGTTTTAAAACCTCTTTAAGATTTAGTTTTCTATTTAGAGTAGATATATATTTCTTAATATTTTTAGCCAATCCCTTGTGAATCGTCAATACGTTCCATAAATATGCACTTTAATTTTATGAATATTTTTAATTTTAATTTTATGTTAAAGCTTTATTTCATGAATGTTTCATTTGTTTAGTTCATTACAAACACAAAATGTAATAAACACAAAACTAAATAATAATAAACACAAGAACCAAATAACAATAAAAGGAAAAAAAGAAAAATTCCTACTGTATTGATATGATAGACAGAGATGAAAGACAGAAGGCAAAACACAAAAACCAAATAATAATAAAAGGAAAAAAGGAAAAAATGTCTGCTGTAATAATTTTGTATATTGTAAAATGATTTTTGTACTTAAAATTAGTTGTAATTATTTTTGGTAGGTGAAACATAAAGGTAATGTAAGCAACATTTAACATGTTGATTGAGAAATTAAGCTAGATATTTTGGGAAACTCGGGCCAGAATCAGACCAGAAATTTGTTCACAGGATAAGAAATAAATCAACAAAAAAGTGCATTTTCAGATAAAACTGTAGGTTTTCTTTTCACCTTGACGAGTGACATGGTCGAAAATAAGATCTTCTTCAAGCAAGGCATTTTCTGGCCTAGCTTCCGCCACCACTTCTCCACCTAACTGCCACGATTTGGGTGCCAACGCCTCTTCTTCTAAGCTCTTGATAGTCGCTCGAAGCTTTTCTTGCCTTTTTTCAAAAGACGATTTTGACTCATTGGGTCGAATTTCAGTTTCCTTGGCGGAAGATTGTTCATCGAACTCGAATCTAAAAAGAAAATATCAATGAACAACGTCTTTTTTATCAACGTCTTTTTTATCAACGTCTTTTTTCAAAAGACGATTTTGACTCATTGGGTCGAATTTCCGTTTCCTTGCCGGAAGATTGTTCATCGAAGTCGAATCTAAAAAGAAAATATCAATAAACAGACAAAAAACACACAGTCTTCACTTTGGGGTGGGAGAGGGGGCCCTTCCCTATCAAATTCAAACGACAGGAACGAAACATTGTGCTTCAGCTCAGGAGTGTTGAGGCACTTGGAACCTTTGGCAACAACGACGCATTATTTTCTCCTTTTCAACTTGAGATCATCACTTCATCAAGTGATGATCAAGATGATCAATAATGCCTTGGTCATTTATTACTACATAATATTACTTTTCAAAAACAAGTTATAAAGCCACAGAAGGCAAATCAGAGGCAGATATGTTTAATTAATACTTTATTCCAGTCAGAAAGACATAACATTACGGAAAAGAAAACTGAGGTAAGGAAAGTATAAATAGAAAACAAGAATAACTTAGTCATTTTCAAAAGACTGAAACTATTGCAGCCCATTCAGGACCAAACGCTTCCAAATGAGAGAAAATAAAGCAGCAATCAGCTTATCCGATGAAGTGCCTTCCACGCAGGGAAACAAAGGAAGCCACATAGACCAAAAGAAATGTGGGCCTTGTTCCAGAGGTAGCCTACGTATATCATGTTATTACACTACTTTCTATTTTTATTTCAATTGGTTACTAACGAGATTTGCATTTTATACTGAGGTTTCACAACTAAGATTACTATTTATATGAAGTATCCAAGGTTTCTAGGGGTGTGTTAATTCTCTATTTAGGGGTGTTTTAATTCCCTATTCCCATAGCCACATTGAGCATGAAAGTTCTTAAGCGAATTGGTCAGCCATGACAACAAACAACAAAGAGAGATAGAACTCAACAACAACAACAACAAATTTCAAACGAGACTGTGGCCTGTAGAGAGAAAAGACAAAAATAACGCGGATATTTCGCCTGTATCTGAACTAGGCGTCCTCAGCATGAGATAAAAAGAAAAAAAACTAAACTAAAAACAAACGAAACTACCACCAATAATAATAAATGCAATTATCGCTACTGATCCACGTAGGGAAAAGAAGCTATTAGAGTTATTTCAATGAAAACATCAAAGCAACTGAGGAAAAATTATAGACTACTATTTCGCTGAAAATTGGGCCCGGAAAATGCCCAACAAACATGTTTTTCTGACCTTCAGTGCTGGATCAAGTAGACCAAATGTTCAAAAAAAAAAAAAAGGACACAGACCTCTCTAAACTGTTACCCAAAAAAGGACCAACAATTTTTTTTATTTGCTAGAAACTTTCAAGGATAAGTACCTGGGCAAAGGGGACCGCACATTTTTTTTCCAGAAGGGAGGGAGTTAAAAGGCCTGGAAATGGGCCCAAAAATTTGCCCCTGATCAGAAACAAAGTTAAAACCGTTATTCCACAGGCCAGACGTACTCTAACGTGAAAAAGAATAGTTTGAGAGAACGGGGTTATAAATTCAAAACTTTGAAATTATTTGTCAATTCAATACAAAATATTGCTTCAACAACCTAAAAAGATTGCTTCAAAAAATACCATTAATAGTTATATTATTACCTTTACTTATATTACCGTTACCTTTACTTAATGACAATTATTAACAATTATTATTAATTAAAAGTGATATTTTTTTTTTTATTTAGGCATCAATTCTCTAACTGTTTGAATAAAATAAAAAGATAATAACTACAAACGTTTTCTTTTAAAATAATAAAATTATGTTGAAGACACAAGTATATTTGTTTTGTATAAAGCAAGTGCGATACAGTAAATTACAGATGTGAGTTATCAATTGAACCTAAGAATATTCTTTCTTGTCTGAAATCTTGATTTCAGACAAAGTTTGACTTATTTATTCATTTTAATTTTTGTTCCTTTTTCGATTCATCTATCCATTAATAGCAGTATCTTTAGTTTAGATATGATTATCCACTTAAATTTATTCACTTATTCGCTCTATTCATTCATTTATTTCCGTTATTCACTCATTTTAGCTGTGATTGTTTTACAAATTATAGTATGACTATATTTCGGCTCGTTTAAGCGTTTAAAAAGACTTTTTGCTTAACTTTAACGTTTTCTTAGAAAACGTTTTAAATTAATTACAAACTAATAACAGTTTGTTTATATTGATACAATAAGAAAAAAAAAAGCTTTCTACACCAACACTTGACCGGTATTTTCCGACGCACTTCCACCGATTTCTGCACCAGACTAAGCCAACGAGGCAGCAGATTGCCTAAGAGATAAACAAACCGCATATTATCGGGCATTTAAAGACTATCAAGCAAATGATCAGTAAAATTCAAGTAACGGAATTCATAGACAGATAATTACCAAACAATCCATCAGGTAAATATGGGATGTGTAAGATTTATTAAATATTTAAAGATTTAACATTTAATATTTCATATTTAAACATTTAAAGACTATCAAGCAAATGATCAGTAAAATTCAAGTAACAGAATTCATAGACATATAATTACCAAACAATCCATCAGGTAAATATGGGATGTGTAAGATTTATTAAATATTTAAAGATTTAACATTTAATATTTCATATTTAAACATTTAAAGACTATCAAGCAAATGATCAGCAAAATTCAAGTAACGGAATCCATAGACAGATAATTACCAAGCAATCCATCAGGTAAACATGGGATGTATAAAATTTATTAAATATTTAAAGATTTAATATTTCATATTTAAACATTTAAAGACTATGAAGCAAATGATCAGTAAAATTCAAGTAACAGAATTCATAGACAGATTATTACCAAACAATCCATCAGGTAAACATGGGATGTGTAAAATTTATTAAATATATTGTAGTGTATAATATATATGAAATATATTGTAATTTGAAAAATATTTATTAAACATATGTAAATTATATTATCGGTAAACATTGGTAATGTGGTAAAATTTAACATTGGTACCACACTCAAGCATGTGCTACCATATAAGGCTGTTAGAGCCCAGTGAAGGAAACTTGACTTAAGACGGTAACTAAGAACTCACCTAAGATCTACGTCTCCTTATAGGCTAACGTCTTTAACCTATTATTGCCCGGCCACACACCAGCCAAAGAAACTCATTTCTATGATATCATCCCCTTCTCTCGAAAATAACTTCAACTAGGCTGACAACCTCAACACTGACCACCTTCCCAAACTAACTCGGGTCAGGGAATAATCACTCGTGATGTATGGAAAAAACTCACTTTATTTACGGGACACTAACATAGGCAAAATCCTAACTTATTCTGATCTGAATAACCCATAAGCAAAACAAAGTAAAGTCTCTTTCACAGGCCATAGGGGTGCAAACCAATCTAGGGAATAGAGTGAACAGGATCCAATTTAACAGTTAACCTGGTGATTCAAGCTTACAAAATTTTTAAAGCAATATTAATCCAATAAGCAGCTCTATTTCAATAGAGTCATGGTTTTAAAAATCAAGGTCTTGAAAGAGCACCGGAAAAAAGGGGGAAAATAAATTTCTATAAAAGGAAAAAAGGAGTAAGGAGTAAAGGAGTAACATGGAGTAAGGAGTAAGTAAGGAGTAACATAGTAAGGAGTAACATGGTTTTAAAAATCAAGGTCTTGAAAGAGCACCGGAAAAAAGGGGGGAAATAAATTTATATAAAAGGATAAAAGGAGTAAGGAGTAAAGGTTTATCTGGTAGTAAAATGGGCGACATCTATGATATCCAACAACAAGTAGCTGACACAACCGGGTGATCAGCATAAGCTAAAGGGTTAACTCATTCAGATCCAATATAGCAACCAAGTCAAGAAACTGACAGATCAAGGAGGATCAAGATTTTTCTGGCGTCCTCATTCCGTATTGATTTTCTGTTTTCACTTTTTTTAACAAATTTGTCATTTTAGTCAATTATTGGTGCCCTTATCACATTACCCCCCCCCCTTCCATGATTTTGCTCTAGATCCGCCTCGAGTCGAGAAGCACTTAAGATCTCCTTGGTTCACCGAAAAAAGAAAACAAAAAAATACAGCTCCTAGAGGAAAACCATTGACTGGAAAAAAGGTGGACTCAATTCAAGAGCCCAACGAATGAGGCAACACTGTCTCATAAACAAAAATGAAAAGACTGTCAAGAATATCGAGTAATATGGTTAAAAATTAATAGTATTCTATCATATTTTCGACGTAATACCTTAAACTAGGCAATTTTTTTCCAAGACCCTACTGCCTTTCTACGACGAACAATACACGTGCAAATGGGGATAAGTCCATTTATTAGACTTCGAAAACGGATGAAAAAGCGGACGTTTCGGCCACATATACAGCGATCTTCACCGGCAGAAATACTAAAGCAATAAAATCAAAACTAACATATTTGTTAATAATGTCCGGTTCATTCACTAAATATACGAAATACAAAATATATATGGGGAGATATGACCAACCAACACATTGCTTTTTGCAATTAGAAGAGGAAAAAGATTGTGACATCTTCATTAGAAATTAGAATTCAACTTACGTTAGAAATTCAACTTACATTTGGGCAATATTAAAGAAGAAATTTTACAACTCAAGATTAGTGATGAACCCAGTTATTGAACTCTTTCTGACAAATCTAATGAATGAACTGGAAGTTATTATTTTGTTATATATATATATATATATATATATATATATATATATATATATATATATATATATATATATATATATATATATATATATATATATGTATATATATTATATATAATATATATATATATATATACATATACATATATATATATATATATATATATATATATATATATATATATATATATCATGAAAAGAGAAATCACCAATGCAACAGCACAAACACACTAAAAAAAAAAAAAAAAAAAAAAAAAAAAAAAAAAAAAAAAAAAAAAAAAAAAAAAAAAAAAAAAAAGAGACAGAAGGAGAAAAGGAAGACTGTTTTCCTAAATTAGTGATTAATATAGACAAGTACTTGAATGAGGCCTTAACCCTACTCATCCATACAATCACATAGGTCAAACAGCATAGCCACGCACAATCAACCATAAAGAATAATCCATGGACAGGCAGTCATGTCGTCAATAAGTATAAGTCGTCATTTACCAAACAATAGAAAAAATAATATAGACAAATAATTCAGAGGCAACACCCAACATAAGGGCTCATCAGGAGAAAACACTGGCCTATATAGGGTTTCGCCACTCTAAATTCTCTACCCAGCACAGTGTTGTGGTTACCACAGAATATCCATGGCATCCCCGTGTCAGGTATCACCCCCAAAATACATGCCTATGACAGAAAAAAAAAAACAGCAAATGTAAAACAACCAAGTAAAACCAAAACAAGCTTATCCTATTAATATATCCCTCCCTTTAGCAACAATAGGTAAACTAAATATTATAAATTTTACCAAATCACAAATATTAACACATTGCAAAAAACCTGAATAAACTAAACAATTATAGAATTCATCTTTACCATGTGGCTAATTTTTAAGAAAATCCGCTCAATTAGAAACACAACTCAAAATAAATGGCGCTGCGACAACATTTCTCGAACCTCCGAAATTTCTTTAAGTATTTCTAGATAATTCTTTTGATATTTATTTAAAAGTTCGTCATAATGAAAACTAAATTTTTTAAATTGCCAAGTTAATTTATTTGCAGAAAAACCTCGTGATATCAATTTTTGGCTTAAGATTTTACATCTATTTTTAAAATCAATATAATTACTACAAATCCTTGCATAACGAAGTAACTGTGAGAAAAACGCTGAATATGTGATATTTGAGTGTATATTACTTTCAGAGAATGGGAAACTAATCACTTCAAAATCAAAATCATCCGTCTTATTATACATTTTAAAACTTAATTTATTATTATCACAAATATCAATATTTAAATCTAAAAAATGATCTTCATGACCAGCGCCATGACTAGGCTCAAGAATAAGCTCTGATGGATATATATTTTTAGAAATATCAATGAAATCCTTACAATTTAAGACCAAAATATCATCTAAATATCTTTATTATTTGACAAAGCATGTTTTAAATTAATTGGATTATTCTTATCCATCCTATATTTATATTCTAGTTGACTTAAAAACAAGTCAGCTATAAATGGGCTGGCATTCCCCCCCCCATGGGAATTCCCACAATTTGCTTGTACAAATCACCCCCAAATCTTATATAAGTATTGTATAAAACAAATTCTAATTATTATTCTATCATATGATGAGACAGGTGCAAGTGACAAAAAATAATGCAAGAGATCAGCCCCTTGAAACAAAAAAAAAAGCTTTGATAGGTACTAAAACTTTATTTGGAACCAACTTCTTGAGGAAGTTATCCCCTCAGAGACATCTGTTTATTCTTTCGAGTAAAACTACACGTGGTAAAATACAAAGCTGATAACCTACCCCAAGAGAGAAATATCTTGGTTCAACACTAAAAATACATCTGAAACCGAATTCTAGATGGTGTTATCCCATCAAGACATCACGAACTAATAATTCAGCAAAATCAACGAAAATATTTGAGCCTATGAACAAACAATTCAAGAAAAAAAGGAAGTATTTCGATCTCCACTTCACTGTCTTCGCTGTGATAAAAATAAAAGAACTTGCAGAACTAAAAAATAAATAAAAGAAAAGCCATGAATAAAACCAGATAACACAAACACGAGAATACAAAATCCGTGAGCTAATATTACGCAGTTAACTTGAAGTCCAAAAAATAAAATTCATTTTCTCAAGAAAACCATAAAAAGTGACTAAAAACAAAAGACTGTTGTCTTTCATTATTGTATCTAGTCAGCATCGTCTTAAAATTTACTTTAAAAGTCATTCTATTGGTTCTTCCAAGCGAAAATTCAATGATGTGCAAAATTAAAAGCTTAAACTGATTAAAGGACTAATAGCATACTTGCCATTAGATATGCCTAGTTCCGTTAAAAACAAATTAGCCATTGAAAGCCTGCCATAAAACACAAAAGCAAAAAATCTTCTTCGTCGTCCCAAATTAAAGTTAGAGAACACACCTGACTTTCTTTGTTGAATCGACGAGAGGCTCAGATACATCAGCTTCTTCGTGGATAGATTCTGCATTAGTTGATCCAACTCCACTATCAGCGGGATTGTCAAAAAAATCTCGAAATCGAGGTCCTGACTCATCCTACATAAATATTAAATTCAATTTAATTTTTTGTAACACTTTTTTTTAACTTAGTTTATTTAGGTTGCCTTCAGAGAAGATCAAATACTTGTTTATAGGTGATTCTATAGTATTGAGCTGATTTGAAGGAGAAGTAGGCGTGGTCTGCGGATAAAGTATTATAAGCGGGTGTTTTTAGTATGAAGTATTATGTAATAAGGTCAGAAATTAATTACAAGCACTATCAGCAGGGTTGTAAAAAAAACTCTAAATCGAGGTCCTGACTCATCCTACATAAATATTAAATCCAATTTAATTTTTTGTAACACTTTTTTAACTTAGTTTATTTAGGTTGCCTTCAGAGAAGATCAAATACTTGTTTATAGGTGATTCTATAGTATTGAGCTGATTTGAAGGAGAAGTAGGCGTGGTCTGCGGATTAAGTATTATAAGCGGGTGTTTTTAGTATGAAGTATTATGTAATAAGGTCAGAAATTAATTACAAGCACTATCAGCAGGGTTGTAAAAAAAACTCTAAATCGAGGTCCTGACTCATCCTACATAAATATTAAATCCAGTTTAATTTTTTGTAACACTTTTTTTAACTTAGTTTATTTAGGTTGCCTTCAGAGAAGATCAAATACTTGTTTATAGGTGATTCTATAGTATTGAGCTGATTTGAAGGAGAAGTAGGCGTGGTCTGCGGATAAAGTATTATAAGCGGGTGTTTTTAGTATGAAGTATTATGTAATAAGGTCAGAAATTAATTACAAGCACTATCAGCAGGGTTGTAAAAAAAAAACTCTAAATCGAGGTCCTGACTCATCCTACATAAATATTAAATCCAATTTAATTTTTTGTAACACTTTTTTTTAACTTAGTTTATTTAGGTTGCCTTCAGAGAAGATCAAATACTTGTTTATAGGTGATTCTATAGTATTGAGCTGATTTGAAGGAGAAGTAGGCGTGGTCTGCGGATAAAGTATTATAAGCGGGTGTTTTTAGTATGAATTATTATGTAATAAGGTCAGAAATTAATTACAAGCACTATCAGCAGGGTTGTAAAAAAAAACTCTAAATCGAGGTCCTGACTCATCCTACATAAATATTAAATCCAATTTAATTTTTTGTAACACTTTTTTTTAACTTAGTTTATTTAGGTTGCCTTCAGAGAAGATCAAATACTTGTTTATAGGTGATTCTATAGTATTGAGCTGATTTGAAGGAGAAGTAGGCGTGGCCTGGGGGTAAAGTATTATAAGCGGGTGTTTTTAGTATGAAGTATTATGTAATAAGGTCAGAAATTAATTACAAGCACTATCAGCAGGGTCGTCAAAAAGTCTCTAAATCTAGGTTCTGTTTCATCCTAAATTGACATTGGATTCATTAAACTGTCCTAAACTTTTAACCTTACTACTGCATTTGATGGTCATATTTTCAAGTGCCCTATACTTTTGTGTTCCTATATTTGCAGTTTGAAATTTCACAAATTCCTATATTTGCAGGTTATTTCCCAGCCTTTTATGTTTACTCAAATTTGCTCCCCATTTAATTTTTTTTCGGCCCCTTCAGAAAACATCAAAAACCTTTGTATAGATAATGCTACAGTATTAATTACTTTTGAAGGAGAAGTAGCCGTGGTTTCGGGAGGAGTATTACAAGCGAGAATAGTTAGTATGAAGCACAAGCTGATTATAATGACATGTTAAAAAACAAAATATCAAGAATAAAATATATTACTCAAAGATATAATAGAAAATAATACACTAATAAAGTACATAATAAATTATAGAAAAAATAAAATAATGAATGATAAGATAAGTAATATAATAATATACTAAAGGAACATAATATATTAAAAGAATATAATAATAATACTAAGAATCAAATTAAAATGAAGTTCAACAATGCTTTTATTTCTAAATGCAAGAAAAACTAAATATTAATTTTTTTGCTACTAAAAAAATCTAAAGTATTTAGACTAAAGCGTAAACTTAGGTTAATTATGTGATTTAAGTCTTAATTAAACAGTTATGATACAAAATTCATATACAATGTAAAATGTCATAGAAAATATAATATATTTTATATCATAAAGAGTTCTTCGTTTTTTTTCTTTTTTAACGGGATTACGAGTGACAGGGGTGTAGTGACAGAGAATCGACGGGGTTACGAGTGACAGAGGATTACGAGTTGACACACGGCACAGTTGCCGAACTTAAATATTATTGTAAACTTAACACCGAGAAATAGCCAAGTAGTTGCAACTACCAAGTACGATAGTAACTATCTTATGATGCGGAGGTTGGTCAGTATAAGGTGCTTAAAAACGCTGGACATCTCAAAGAACACATATTTATTGAAAATTATACTGAATAATAGTGAAAAAGGAAAGAAAATAAAAGGAAAGAAATTTTTTTAAAAACAGCGTGCTTGAATATATTGCTTAATCTAAAGCTAGGTTTATAAATAACGGATATTTTAGTTTACTCAAGTAGAGGAAACTTATTTATGTGAACGTAGATCATATCTACACTCCATTCCCAACTTAAATCAGGTCCCAGCTTTATAATTGGATGTTAATTTCTGTCTTTTCGCTCTTATTTCAAGAGGAACCACATCTTTTTTTTTTTTTTTTTTTTTTTTTTTTTTTTTTCTTTTTTTTTTTTTTTTTTTGGCTAAGAACTTGAGTGGCGGATAAAATGAGTCCGCCTCGAATGGCGAATAAATAGAATTGTACTTATAATGGTTAGAATTATTTACCTATATTATATAGAATATAGAATGATTGGAATTTTTTACCAGTAACTATTTATATTGAACTGCAATTATTTATTTAACTGTAATTATTTGTTACATGATTAATTATTAACACAAATAAGTACAGGTAATGCTGAATATTTTGGTTTAGTTCAAGTACAAGTGATTTTTAACCTGTAATTACGTTTATTTACCCGTAATTATTTACCTGTATTGATATAAATAAGTAGAGGTGATACCGAACATTTTAGTTTAAGTACAGATAATTCAGTTATGAACTTCCAGTTCCCCCATTTCTAGTTGCTGTCGCCACTGCCGACAGTTAGAAGATTTTCCCGAAGGATTTACCCGCGTAGATCCTATTTTAAAAAATGCGCAATCTAGCATCTTGAGGAAAATCAGATGTCAATACTAGGCCATGGCATTAATTCGTTGCATCAAAATTTACAATACGAGACAGAGCGTATTAAGTGTCTTCAACTTCAAAATGCAATAATTTTTAGAATCAAACAGACATTAGTTTCCACCATATCCGTTAATCCTATTTTCTTTTCAAAAAAAAAAAAGGTTGTGAAACAATCTAATTCTTATCTCTTTCTTACAAGAAGAGCTAATTCTTAGCTCTTTGTTAACTGAATACCTTGTGCTATACATTCCTCTGGTAGTTTTACTGTGTCACACATTTTCTAAAAAAAAAAAACTATTTATAATCTCGGTCTCCTAAGAATGACTTTTTATTTTCATTTTAGTGTTAAGACGTAAAAAAATCCCTCTGTACTCTTTACTCAATCTTTTTTTAACACAGATGGCAACGTGAAATCAATAAGATGACGATTTTCAATTTTGATATATGTTTTATACATGTTTAGGCTAAAATCTTGCTCGTTTTTTTTCTATTTTCTATATATTTCTTTTGGTGGTTAGAATATTTTCTTTTATTTTTAGTTCCTCGATAGTTGAAATTAAGTTTGATAACTTAAATAAGAATCATTTGAATTCTACTTTTCTTCTTCATATAAATAGGAGCATATTTACAAAACGTGTCTAGTGGCATCTATTTGAGCAGCCCCAGCCATTAGCAGTCCCATTCATAAAAGAAGACATTCATTTTGTTGATTCAGATCATTATCAACTTCCAAATCAATGAAATTTAAGACGTCAATTTCAAATGGAGCTTAGAACTCAAAATTTCAAACGGAATTCAAATATTTTCAAATTCAAATTTAATTTCGTTCAAACTGATTGAAGAAAAACTGTCCATACCGATTTTAAAATCTATGAATTTTCAAAACATACTAGGATTTGGAATGCCAGCTTCCAAATGGTTGGTTAAAGGTATTCGATCTTAAACACTTTATAGAGTACGTGCGAAAACTGCGATTCAAATCGGATCCACTAAATCAGTCTAAATAGCAACGAGTTTCCAAATCATCTTCTTTAGTTACCCCATGTTTAATAGGCGTAAATTCCATGTATCTAAGCTAACACCACCAAAGATCGTTGGCAACACTCAATCTCTTGACAGACAACAATTGCCATACTACATTCTGTCTCTCAATTAGTTAAAAGTAGTATCAATTAGTAGTATCAATAGTAGTATCAATGGTAGTATCAATTATCAAGTAGTATCAATAGTAGTAGTATCAATATTAGTTAAAAGTAGTATTAGTAGTATCAATGGTAGTATCAAGTATCAAGTAGTATCAATAATAGTATCAATTAGTAGTAGTATCAATATTAGTTAAAAGTAGTATCAATTAGCAGTATCAATAGTAGTATCAATGGTAGTATCAAGTATCAAGTAGTATCAATAGTAGTATCAATTAGTAGTAGTATCAATATTACTATAAAAGTAGTATCAATTAGGAGTTAAAAGTAGGCCTCCATAATTCTCAGCTTCAACAACAAAACTTCAAAAATGTTCCCTGTGCCACAATAACCTGGATAGCCCTCTCCAGGAAATACAAAATCGTGCTTTTAGAGCAATAGCATCTAGTAAATCAAAGTCAAACATTCCTGTCAACCTTTACATGACATGGCATATTTTTCAATGTTCTAAAAATGTATGCACTATACCCAACCGGGGAGGGGGGGGTGTGGAGGTTCATACCTGACTGAGCTAGGACCATTCGCCATACTGCTATTCATCAGGACTACCTACTACAGGGAAACTCTAACCAAGGAACATAAAAGACAGATATGAACTCTGTTTTGACTCAAAGGATTAATCTCTATGTGGCAATACCAAATCAAGGGTTCGATCCCAGCAGCGGTTGTCCATACCCAAAAAATTTACGTGTTTTTTTCAAATATTACAGTAAAGCCTCGACAGTTTTGCGAGAAGGTTGAGGAATTACAAAAAGTATAAATGAATAGTATTTCTCCATCAGTAATTCGTTCTGATTCGCGTAGTGAGGACCAGTTCCATGCGGAAGCTTGTTTTGCTTTGAAAACATCATTTTGCGAAAGGTTTCGCAAAAAAAGGTTTCATTTTCTGTACATACACTGTTTCTAAAATGCACTTTGTGACGTCTCATACAGGTACACTGTTTTATAATAACAAATATTATTGTTATTGTTATAGATATTATTGTTATATAAATATTATTGTTATAGATAGGAAGCTTCAACCACCCAATTTTCTTTAGATACAATTGTTTTAAAAAATTCAGTAGATTGGAACATCAGCCACTTTAACAAGGTCTGAACTCAAGCCACACTCAGTCATTCCTTAGCAAAAACTAATTTTAAAATTTGCTTTAAAAAACTGTGTCAAAGGTAAATATTGATGAAGGTGACAGCACAAGTGATGAATCTGGCGAGAATTCAAGCCTGTGATTGGTCCTTCAGATGCAACGTTTTGGACCGGTGAGTGTTTGGACCCTCTTGATTGGTTAGTCACGGTCACTATTTTGGATTTGAGAAGTCAGATCAAATAGCAGATCCACTGTAAATTGAACCGCCCATGCACGCAACCAAAGAATATACTACATCTCCGTTTATACTATTTGATGTAACGCGAAAAGTTACGTAAGAAACCACCCTTAACTCAAAATCGAGAAAAGGTGCAGATACATTTTTTTGGTGTTGAACAACCGACTGCTGCAGGGCCTGAAATTGCGTCGATATGTGAAAAATTTTGAAAAACACGACGAAATTGTTCGAACTTAAAAATTGCAGACTCGGGCCAAATTGCAAAATTGCAGACCTTAGCGAAGCATAATCAGTTGTGCTGTTATAGCTGGAACATTAAAATCCTGCACAACTTTTATATCCTTATACTAAGGTGGCAAATAAACTGAAAATCATAAAAACGGAAAAAAGTTGTATCTTCTTCAAATGGCATGCAAACAAACAAGATAAGAATAACACAGAAAGTCGAGTACGGTTATATCTATTACTAAATATCAATGTTAAAACAGCTTATATATAATTACTGATTTTATTATAAGTGAGTTATCAGTTCAGTTAAATATGTAGACACTATATAAATGCCTGGATAAATAGTAGATGTGATAAGCAATATCCCCCTAACTAGAAATTTACAGAAGTGTCCTTTGGACAAATCTGGACCTAAAAATAATCTCTTCTGTTGTTTTCAATCCCTTTCCCTCGTGGAAAGAATGGAATTCCCCACCCCATCTTCCTCCATAATATTCCCAGTATGTTACAAAAAAAAAACCAAGTCGGGTATTTTCAGTGAAAAACAAATAAATTGACCCCCTCCCCTAGACTTTGACTTGACCCCACTAGAAAAATACAATATTCCTCTACTAAATTTTTGTGACTTGAAACCTCCACCAAGAACCATACTTAAAAGAACTAAACTTCCAATAATAACCTTTATTTCTTTTTTGTAAGAATTCACCTTTACAATCCATAAATAAACGAAAAAAAGCATTTCTTACCATCTTTTGAATAAGTTTCAGTTAACTGATTAAAAATTTCAAAAACGCTTACGTTATCGCTACCTTCTACGTCTGACTCATCTTCTGCGAAGTAATCAATTGAGTCTTCGTCATCTTCATCACCTCCATTTTCTTCTTTCCTATCCTCGCGTTTTAGAAATTCTTCCATTTCGCTCAACTTGAAAAATTTGTCATCAACTATCGAGGGTTTCACAAACTTCTTTAGCATCGGTCCTTTAATAATCAAGACGGTAGTAAAAATAAAAACTGCTTTGCCTTTTTGTTTAAATTCTTAAAACAATAAATATAAAAAAAAACTTATAAACAAGAGCTAAGAGCTCATATGGCACTTGTGACGAGGCCGGAAGAGCCAAGAGCTCATATGGTATGTGAGCTCTAGCAAAATTCTAAGAATCAACAGATTAATTTAAAAGGAAAATCAGAGGCTTAATGCCGGTCGGGATTTAAAATAAGAGCTCCGAGTCACGAGGTCCTTCTAAATACCAAAATTCATTAAGATCCGATCACCCACTCGTAAGTTATAAATACCTCATTTTTCTAATTTTTCCTCTCCCTCCAGCCCCCCAGATGGTCGAATCGGGGAAAACGACTTTATCAAGTCAATTTGTGGAACTTCCTGACACGCCTACCAATTTTCATCGTCCTTGCACGTCCAGAAGCACAAAACTCGCCAAAGCACTGATCCCCACTCCCTAACTCCTCCAAAGAGAGCGGATACAGTACGGTTACGTCAATCACGTATCTACGACATTTGCTTATTCTACCCACCAAGTTTCATCCCGAGTTCCCCACTCTAAGCGTTTTCCAAGATTTCCGGTTCTCCCCTCCAACTTCCCCCAATGTCAACAGATCTGGTCGGGATTTGAAATAAGAACTCTGAGACATGAGTTCCTTCTAAATATCAAATTTCATTAAGATCTGGTCACCCGTTCGTAAGTTACAAATGCCTCATTTTTTCTAATTTTTCCGAATTATTCCCAAACTCCACCAAAGAGGGCGGATGCGGTCTGGTTATGTCAGTCACGTATCTTGGACTTGTGCTTATTCTTTCCACCAAGTTTTATCCTGATCTCTCCGCCTTAAGCGTTTTACAAGATTTCCGGTTCCCCAACAACTCCTCCCCCCAATGACGCTGGATCCGGTCGGGATTTATAATAAGAGATCCGAGTTACGAGGTCCTTCTAAATAAGAAATTTCATTAAGATCAGATCACTCCTTCGTAAGTTAAAAATACCTCATTTTTTCTGACTTTTCAGAATTGACCCTCCTCCCCCCCCCCTAAATAGAGCGGATCCGTTCCGGTTATGTCAATCACATATCTAGGACTTCTGCTTATTTTTCTCACAATGTTTCATCCCGATCCCTCCACTTTAAGCGTTTTCCAAGATTTTAGGTTCCCCCAACTCCACCCAATGTCACCAGATCTGGTCGGGATTTAAAATAAGAGCTCTGAGACACGATATCCTTCTATATGTCAAATTTCAATTAGATCTGATCACCCGTTCGTAAGTTAAAAATACCTCATTTTTTCTAATTTTCCGATTTAACCGTCCCCCCACTCTCCCCCCCAAGGTGGTCGAATCGGGGGAACACCAATTTCTAATTTAATCTGGTCTGGTTCCTGATACGCCTGCCAAATTTTATCGTCCTAGTTTACCTGGAAGTGCCTAAACTAGCAAAACCGGGACAGACAGACAGATCGACCGACAGAATTTGCTATCGATATGTCACTTGGTAGATACCAAGTACCATAAAAACAATAAATAAAAGAAGTAATAATAATGAAATAAATAAACCACCCCAAAGGTTTCCCTCACTTGTGTATACATCTTATTCTTTTTTTGGCCCAGCCTTATATTTTTGTTGATTATCTTTGCTATATTTGATTTTAAGTTAGACTCCAAAGTACGAATTCGACCAATCTGGGCTTGTGATAGCCAATTTTTGGAAATAAATCTTATCGACCAGACTGAGCCAAAAGCTCGGATGAAATATTGCAAACGAGAAAAAAAAACAAGAGACGTCGTTTTGCGAATTCCAGCTGTCGTGTTCAACTGAAAGCCAAATTTTTTTAAGTCTTCGTAGAATTTTTGGCTGGCTAAAGAAACAAAATATTTCAACTGCCATCCAAAACGGAAACTTGCTAAGTTTTTAGTCCCAATTACAATTTGTTTCGTCAGGCGAGATTAAATCTGGTCGCCGCAGCTAGATTTGACTCCAGATAGAATTTAGATTAATAATCTGACCTAGTTTAGAGCAAAAATCTAGCTTATAGATTGCATGTACAGTACAACTTAATTTAACATACACAATTAAATTTTGTCAGGATACAGGGAATAAAACAAAATTCCTGACATATATTCGACCACGTAGAAAAAAAAAAACACTGCAAATGAAAGGGCTAAACTCAAATTGACAAAGCATGACAAACTTCAAAAAAAAAGAGAGAACCTAACAAATGGGATATATTGAGGTTCAGAGGACAAAAAATATTCCAATATTTCGTCTATATAATCAAAAAGAATTATCGGCTCAGAAGAATTACTAATCTGAACTTGACAATATATTTTTTTTTACTCGCTTTTCTTTCATTTTAAAACCTTCTGTTTTTATTTCACTTTTTCTTTTAGAATTCGTTGTTTCGGTTTTTTCTTCTGATTATCTGTTTTTTTAAATTTTTCTTCTTCAATAATTCGTTATTTTTTCAGTTCTACAAGCATTTCTTGTTTGTTCCTGAGACCCTTGTTGCTTATTCAGGCAAAACTGACCTGAAGTCCCATTTCTTTGTTGTTGTTTTTCTGAGGTTTTAGATACTACGAATACTCTGTCCCCTATACATTTTACTAGCCCTCAATGATTTATAACTCTTATTTCTTACTCTGTCAGTACTTTACGTAAAGACAGTACTTTGCAAAGTCAAACATAAAATAAACAGAAATTACAATAAAAACATGGGCCTACCCATGTTTGGGTTTTGGCCCCCAGCTCACCTTTTAAACCTTGCTTGAGATTAAGAAAAACATCAAAATTTATCACAATAAAAATTCAATATGGTTTCAACATTGTAACCCATTGGGAGATTTATCCTTTTATTTATTACAAATAAATTGCTTAAACAAGTAATTATATTTTTGAAGTAATTATTTTTAACAGAAAACAATGTACCGAATTTTCTATTTTGGAAAGCACTCGGGAAATAATTGAACAGACAATTTTGTCAGACTTCAGCCACAAAAACAATATTTCAATACTTCTTGAAAAAAAATATTTTCACGACATTCAACATTTCATGGGCCCTATAGCAGAACAGATATAGAACGATATTTGCGCTTAACTGAAAACAAAACATATATTCAATAAAGTTTTTTCTTTTATAATTACTGATTACAGTCTGATATGTAGTATTATTTCATCAAAACGTTCTTCCTTTTAAATACATTCTTTAGGGAACTACTTGATGAACTTTTTATTGATTTGCCAGTTCAAAATATTGCTTAAGGGAACTAAGCAATTTTTATTCTATTTAATTCTATTAAAATTATTCTAATTTTTTATTAAAATTTTTTGAATCTAAATCTAGAAATTAAAATCTTTTTTTATAATCTAAAAAAAAAATTATTCTAAAAATTTTTATTCTATTAAATTATTCTATTTAATTTTTATTTTTAATTCTATTTAAACGCAGGACAAATCTGACAAAGAGTATCTTTTTAAACAGCAAAATTTAATTGAAATTTAACTAATTTAATATCATTTAGATTTATTTGTAAAATAAATGTGTTTTAGATTTAATAAATTGTATTTAAATTTAAACTTAGTACCATTTAATGTTATTTATCAAAATAAAATTTATTTGGTTTATCAAATTTTAAGTTTATTTGGAAACAAATGTGTTTGTGGTTTATCATATGATATCTAATAATATCTTACTATATTTGATTGTGTATTATTAATCTTCAATTTGATTTACTATAAAAAAAGGTTTTGGCAAATTTTTTGTGATTCTTGCTGTTTCGTGGGGACTGCTGGTGAGTTGATTTCTTTTCCTTACAGATTTGTATTTAGATGTTGGTTAGTATGTTTATGACAAGTTTTATCATTCTTTATTTATTGTATGCTGTTTCCCAAATAACGGACCATTGAGCGCTTTGGGATATTGTTTTTTATGGCACTTGGTATTAACCGGTTAATTCAGAAAAAATAGAAAAAATGAAGTATTTTTAACTTACGAACAGGTGATGGGATCTTAATGAAATTTGATGTTTGGAAGGATATCGTTATATCGTTAAGCACTTGGGTCAAGACCATTAGATTAGGAGCACATAAATTCATATCCAGGGAGGGGGGTGTGGGTTTTGAGCCCCCCCCCCAAAAAAAAAGCAGCAGGTCTTATTCGTAAAACGTAACAAAAGCGTACATAAGACGAATTTTTTATGTGTTTTTTAAGTTCTTTATACCTCCCCCACCCAAACCAAAAAACTTGAATATGCCCCTGAGAACGCAGATCCTAAAGAAATGGGGCCGTCGATTCACTTTTTCTGATTAGCTTGACATTTACAGTCTTTTGGTCAAGGGGGACACAGTTCACAAAAAAGAGTTGAGAAAAAACTTTTGCATGCCTGAAAATGGGGCCATAAAAAGAGGCATTAGAATTTTTTTTTAGAACATTTTGAACCTTAAGATCCGAAATTTCTGGCCGAGTAGTCCCTAAAGTTCTAAAAAAAAACTAGCTTGGAGGGAAGGGCCACCTCAAATTTGTGGCCCAAAAAGAGCGAAAGTTTGTTCTATTATTGGTTTGAAACTTTTGAGGATCCTTCCCTGAGCTAAATGGACTGCAAATTTTTGCTGCAAGAAGGATGTTAATACTGATCCCAGAAATGGGCCAAAAACCTTACTGTGCATGATCAGTATAAAACTTACATCCACAAGTCTCTAAGGAAAGAAAAATATAACAAGAGATCGGTTTGAGTGTCCCAAAAACGGGGAACGAATAAGGACAAAAGAATTTTACTTTCTGATTAAGTAAAAACGTAAATCTTATAGTTATTGTCCCAAGGGAGTCCAAAGCACAAGAAAAGGATAGAAGGAATAAGATTAGAGTTGAAGATAGGGGGGAGTTGGCTGCAGCAAAACTTATTTTTGTTGGCTTCTGTTTGGCTTAGGCTTGACTCGATTATTTATTTTCACTTCTAGTGGTTTTAAGATACATCTATTCACTCATAGCAGTATCTGTTATATTAGTGTTTATTGTAATGCTCACTTTAATTTCGGTTTGTTTTTTGTTTCAAATAGTTCATTCATAGTAGTATCCGTTTGTTATTTAAATTATTATATTACTTTATTTCTACTCGTTTTAGCTTTGATATACCTCTTTACTTTTTTTTCAGAAACTTCTTTCTGGATTTTTTTTTATTTATTTATTATGTTAAAGGATGATTGTCATTTGAATTACTTTCGAGCTTACCACTGTTGACTTTCTTTTCCTTTTCTCCTTCCTTATCAGTTTCTTCATCTTCATCACTTTCATTTTCATCAGCATCATTAAACAAATCATCAAAATTATCCTCTTCAGAATCATTTTCACTGTCAGTCTTGAGATCAAGCTCACTCAAATCACTATTCGACCTGTTTTCATCATCTTCTTCCTCTTCTTCAAAAGGTTCAGCGGCTTCGGTATCATTTTCTTCTTCAATGAATCTTAGCTGATCTTTCACTAGTAATTTTGATATAGATGCAGTAAGCACATTAAGTTGATTGTCATTACAGAGTTCCAATTGCTGCCATATTTGCTCTTCATCAAATCCATCTATTAATAACCTATTTAGGTATCCCTTATGTTCTTTTTCTTCTTTAAATGTACTATCATACAGCTCTTTAGAAACAATCTGAAAGCCCTTTGCTTTTTCTTTATCTAACCTGCAAAAGTAGAAAAAAACTAAGTGTATTAAAGTCCCTTCAAATATTAAATCATTATTTTAAAAACATCCTACACACTCTACAAACATTTTCTGCCAGATTTCAAGCTCGAAGCAGCAGCTACAGCTTAGTAAAGAGCTGAAACTGCGTCCAATAATAGCTATAATTTACAAAAATGGTTTTAAAGTGCCTAAGTGAATTTGCAATTACTATAAGACATTTCGAAAATTTCAAGAAGATCCTAAAACCCGTAAAAAAGGATGTACAACTAAAATATAATATATACCATTGGAATAGCCGAAAACCATTAACAGCCACAAACCAATGACAAAATAGCCGAAAACCAATGTCGAAAATGTTTTTCTGCTAGTTTTGTTTTGAATGTATATATATACATATTATCTGTTATGTTATGGTATGTTATATTATTATGGTTCTATATATTGTGCATTATAAAAAGAGGTTCCAACCAAAGCTGTTTTAAGAGCTGTAACATTATTTCTTCAAACAAGATGATTAGGTAACATGGTTCATGATCTAATAGACCGATTTACAAAAGAACCCTGCACCCTTTTCCTGATATAATTTTAATGAATTCTGCCATGTGGGTGAATACTGACTAAACTGAAATAAATAGCTATAAATTATCAATACCTTTAACAATTCTAAATGTATTAACTAAGTCCAATCCATCCCTCCTGAAATGCAGAGATGGCAGGCTCAAACATCTTAGTCTACACTCATGAGGCAAGTACTTCAAAAAAAGAACTCATTTTGATGCCCATTTTTACACTTTTTCACTAGGCTGTGAATCAGATTGTCTTGTTGGATACCATACAGATGTTCAGTATCTGTTGGTTGCAACATTGCCTTACACAGCTTAGTAAAGATTTGCAGGTTGAACCTTCTTCTGATGCAAAGCAAACTGTAGTTTGCTTTGCACGATATGGCTAATTCTTGTTTATCAAACCTTAATTGATTATCAAAAACAATACCAAGATCCCTAATAGAATCAACAGAACATATTACATTTTCACCAATAGAATACTGGTATGCTACTGCGTTCACTGGATAATTTACCACATGACATTTCCCCTGATTAAAAGTCACTGAATTTAAATTGCACCAATTAACCGATGCATTTAAATCATCCTGTAGAACAGCCATATCACCTAGAGAAGATATGCCTCTATAAAGCTTTACATCATCTGCAAATGTTTTGATTTTACTATGTTGATTTACCTGTGCCAAAATCACTTATAAATATATAGAATAAAACTGGTCCCAAGCAACTGCACTGAGGGACTCCCCTCAAAACACCACACTAGTTAGATAAGGCCTAACCAGCCCAAACATTCTGTAACCTATCTGTTAGGTAATCTGTAATCCAAGCCAGAGTTCCCAATCCAATTTCCATAGTTTTGGCATTTACTCAATAGAAGAGGTATTGAAACCTTGTCAAATGCCTTAAAAAAATCAATATAAACACAATTAAACTTTTCATCATTTGTCAGCCATCATTTGAAAGTCATTGATTACTTCCATTAGCTGAGTATTACTGGTAGTTTTTGTTTTTTTATGCACAGTGGTATATATTTTCCACATCAACTGTTAGGAGGAGGATCAATGAATCTTCTTGTGCGCACAGAGAAGCGAGGGGTCTGAACCTTCAAAACGCGAATGTTTAGGCATAAATCTTAAATTTTCAGCAAGCTTTCAGGAATTCTATATCTGCTTTCTGGTTTTTTACTAGTAGAATGTGTTTTATTTTCATATATAACTGCAAATCATCATACATTTTTGGAGAAACAATGCTGGTAAAAATTAGTTTACTCACTGAGAGATGAAAGTCAAAATAAAGAAACACACAACCAACTTACTTGAGGAAGGAGATGGGTTTAGGCAGGGTTGCCAAAATGTGATCGAAGTCAACCATTGAGTCACTGCAAAAGAGAGCTTAGGTTGAAAAAAACAGCTTAGGTAAACCTTTAGCAGTCAAATATTACAAACAATAAAAAAATGTATCAGAAGTAGTGATCCAATAGTCAACACTACTCTCTACAAGGTTCTGCTCAGACCCAAGGTAGGTGTTGGGCACCTACATTATGTAGTCCTTCTAATGTGCTGGGCATCCCCATTCTATAGAGAAGGTAAGACTACCATACCCTTAAAGTAGACCAGAGGCAAGCAAATAAAAAAAAATTAGGGACTTAAATCCCTCCTGCATAAAGAGTGCTTGCACCAACTCAAACTACCTAGCCTTTCTTATAAGTAAAACAAGGGAATGTCATTATTGCCCCAGGGTCATCTCTTGGGAACATTTCCTGTCCTTCTCTCATTATCAATGATTGACTCTGTCTATGGTTGACAGAATTGGCAATTAATCCAACCCCTTGCCCTTGGGGAAATGGCTATAAGTTATGCTAGTTGCCCATTGCTTATATATTGAAGGGGTGATTATATGAACTTTGCAGGAGGCTCATTCAATTGGAAACCGAAAATTACTTGTGCCCTTTATAAGAGTCGAAAGTGATTGGAGGGTCACCATCCCCTGCCTTACACCCTTTTTCCCCAAATGGATCCAATCAAAATCTTAAATAGTCATTTTGTTCAAAATAGTCCCAAATTCAAATAACTATAATTTAGAAGGTTGAAAATCCCCCATAACCCCAGGCCAAGGTCTGTAATTTATGCAAGTTACCCAATGTTAGCATACAAGGTTATTGCAGAAGACTATAGGGATACCAAATCATAAAAATGTATGGGATAATGCTAAAAAAAAAGGTGCTGTTTTAGAGGAAACACTACAATAAAAAGTAGTACCATTTGATTCTCAGCACACTTTCCAAATACAATGTTCACTATTGTTCGAATATTTTTCAGATATTGACTTAGGCTATGTACAAAACTATAAAAAAAAAACCATGACAATAAAATCCTTACTTAGTAATATGCAGAAAGTTTCAATATGTGGAAGTTTTAAGAAACACAACTATCGATTTGAAAATGATGCTATCTGCCAGACAGAAACACTAAAGCCTATCCATATTTACAAAAATTTCAGAAATTGTTGGTTTTTTCCATTGGATAACAACAATTTTTGTGCATTTGCAACTTCTCTCAAACACAGCAATTCTTTTTGTCTGTTTATACCATATTTTCAGATATGACAGTTCCATGTTTCTTATAAGAGCACATAAATTAAGTTATAAAAAAAACACTTAAAACGATGGAAGAAAGTAAAAAGATAAAAACCTGAATAGCTGGATTTAAAGTAAGAATTTCATTAGCAGAACTTTTTTTTAATTTTATATGAGGTCTAGGGCAATATCCAGGGCTGTTGCAGGGATGGGGGGGGGATTGTAATAAACATGACAACAATAAAAGTCACAAAGAGCATTAAAGGTAGCCTACTGTTCTAGTTGAGGGGCTTCTTACTGTAACATTCTGACTTACCTTTTCTATTCTAGTTGACCTGGGTTCTACAAGCATTGAATAAACGTCTGCTTACGAATCAACCGACTTTTTACATGGTGTCAGAGCCCCTCTAAAAGTCATGGAAGCCAACGTTCCGTACCCCACAATGGACTGGTCAAGCGACAACCTCAAAGAGGCATGGTCGAGATTCCAAACACATGCAACCCTCATGTTCCAAGGACCCCTTAGTGGAAAGACTGAAAAAATCCAGTGTGCGTTCTTGCTGATCTGGCTAGGAGAAAAAGGGAGAGACATTTTCAGTACATTTACAATATCTGCTGCAGAAACAGACAAAATTGGAGCATATATATCCAAATTCAGTGAATATTTCAGCCCCCAGTCAAACACAGTGTTCTCAAGATACCTCTTTCACAAAAGAGACCAACGTGATGGTGAAACAATCGATCAATACATCACAGAATTAAAGTTATTGGCTCGGGAATGTGAATACTCCACAACAGACTTGAAAGAGGAAATGATAAGAGACAGACTTGTATGTGGTATCTCCTCAGCGAGAGTCAGAGAGAAGCTCCTACAGACAGGTTCAAATCTGACCCTGTCACAAGCAGTTACTATATCAAGGGCACATGTAGAAACCCAGGTGCAACTTAGAACAATGTTGCAACCTGGCTCAAGCAGCACCCATGGAGGCCAGGATGCATACATTAAACAAGAAGTTGACTTCATTCGAAAAGGCAAGAAGACGAACCAGAGTGCACAAGCTTATGAACAATGTTACTTCTGTGGCGGAGAGTACTCCTCCCTGCACAAAATGCCCAGCCAAAGGAAAAGCGTGTAGCAATTGCGACAAGCTAAATCATTTTGCGAAAGTTTGCAAAAGCAACAGAAAAACAGTAAACCTCATAAACCAGGAAGCATGTCGAAATGAAGACGATGATTTCTTTATCGATACAGTGAACATTATTGATTCTGTTAACATGGACAAAGGTGAGGACCAACCCTATGTGAAGCTTATGGTGAATGGACAAGCCAGAATCACTTTCAAAATCGACACTGGCGCCCAAGCAAACATCATTCCAGAAAGGAATTTCAAGACCCTCAAGCCAAAGCCTGTAGTACGTGAAACGCTACAGATTCTTACTAGTTTTGGCGGCCAGAAAATACATACGCTTGGGGTCTGCAACCTGACATGTACATACACAAACGGCAGCAGTGAAACTCAGCCCTTCTTCATTGTAAAAGATGCCCCCATGCCAATCCTTGGCTTCGATACTAGCAGGAAACTCAACCTAGTCAAGCTGGTCCTCACAGTCGAGAGCTCAAAGGTCCAGAAATCAACTCCATTTGTCGAAGAATTCCAAGACCTCTTCCAAGGTATTGGTCAGCTCGAAGGAAAGTGCCACATTACACTGAAAGAAGGAGCTGAACCAAAAGCAGTACCAGCTAGACGCGTCCCGATATCCCTCCAAGACAGCTTTAAGAAGGAACTCAATAGGATGGATAGCCTTGGAGTCATAGAAAAAGTATCCCATCCCACCGATTGGGTCAACGCTGCAGTTGTAATTGAAAAGCCTGATAAGAGTCTTCGGGTCTGCATCGACCCCCAAGACTTGAATATGGCCATCAAACGACCCCATCATCCAATGCCTACATTCGACGAAGCTGTTTTGAAACATTCCGGCGCTAAGTACTTCACAAAACTTGATGCTCGCCATGGATATTGGTCGCTTGAACTTGACGAGGAGTCGTCCGAATTAACAACGTTCAACACACCATATGGCCAATACAAGTTCAAACGGATGCCGTTTGGCCTAATCTCGGCGCAAGACGAATTCCAGCGCCGCATGGAGGAGGCATTTGAAGGTATCAGAGGTTTTTCAGTCATAGTGGACGACATCATCATATCCGGCCGAACCAATGAAGAGCACGATTCTAATGTGCACAGCGCGCTTATAAGAGCCCGCAAGAAATGCGTGAAGCTCAACCTTCAAAAATGTGTGTTCAAAAGTGATAGCATCCCTTACTCTGGACACATAATATCGGAAGCTGGCATCCATCCAGATCCACGGAAGGTTCAAGCACTAAAGGAAATGCGCATCCCATCGACTAAAGATGAACTTCAGACCGTTTTGGGAATGATGAACTATCTGGCAAGGTATATACCCAATCTTTCCTCACTGAACCAACCACTTCGCAAACTGTCAAACCAGCGAGAGTTCAAGTGGGAAGAAGAGCACAACTCAGCATTCACAAACATCAAAGAATCGATTTGTGACTCATTATCATTCCTTGACCCAACATCAGGAAACATCGAGCTCCAAGTCGATGCTTCGAATTTCGGCCTTGGGGCTACTATTCTTCAGAACGGAAAAACTGTATCCTTTGCATCGAGATCGCTTAATCGCACCGAGCAAAATTATTCACAGATAGAAAAAGAATTATACGCTATCCTCTTTGGCTGTCTGCATTATCGTCAGTACCTGTATTGTAAATTTTTCCTTTTGTAAAAATTTGTTTAAAATTTGTAAATATCATTCCTTAATGCATACCAATAAACTTTTCCCTATCACATTGATTACGCCTATACATAATTTAAGCTATATATTTATCTATTAGGGGGGGGGGGTTAAAGTTTAGACTGAAAGCTGATCCATGGTACACCCCCCCCCCCCCTATTCAAGAAAGGCGAGCTTTCTGTTGATGGGACATCTATTACCAGCCCTAAAGACATAGCTAAGACACTGAACAATCTGTTCCAAAGAGTCTTCACTACCCCAGACAGAGATCCACTTCTCAATCAACCTAAGTATACAGTTGATACACCAATGTTACCCATTACTCTCAGTAAAGATGATGTTGAGGCTAGACTGAAAAACCTGAACTAGAAAAAACTGGGGCCTGACAGCATACACCCTTGTACATTAAAGGAAGCTCATGCAGAATTGACCCTGCTTATGGCAGCATTTTTCCATAAGCCTCTGGATACAAAGATAGTGCCTCAGGACTGGTGGAATGCTAATATCGCTCCTATTCATATAGGTGACAGCCAATTAGACCCAACAAATTACTGTCCTATTACCCTTACATCCATTGTTTGGAAAACTCTGGAAGGAACAGTATATACTGCAATTTAAAATAGATTTAAGATTTAGATAATAGGATTGACAAAGTAGATTTAGACTTAACATAATTGATGTAGACTTGGAATTATTAGACCTATGTCTGGAATAGTAAATTCAGGCATGATTCAATAGATTTAAAATTTAGAGAATAGGGTTGACAAAGTATATTTAGGCTTAACATAATAGATGTAGGCTTGGAATATTAGCAATAGGTTTTGACAGAAGACAATAGAACTTGTTTGTGTTATCTTTTTTCTTTATTTTACAGTCTAATTTAAAAGGAAAGTTGTAATTTAATACAACTATTATTTAGTTGCATTAGTTAGTTAACATGCTAGGTTTTGGAAGAGGACAACAGAACTTCTAGTTGTTATCTTTTTCTTTATTTTACATTCTAAATTAAAATGAAAGTAGCAATGTACTGCAACTATTAATTAGTTGCATTAGTTGGTTAATTACTAGTTAACAAACTAGGTTTTGGTAGAGGAAAATAAAGCTTTTTTTTTGTTATCTTTTTTTTCTTTATTTCAGAGTATAAATTAAAAGGAAAGTTGCAATTTATTCTATCTATTGATTAGTTGCATTAGTTAGTTGATTGTTAGTTAACATACTGGGTTCGGGCAGAGGTCAACAGAGCTTATGTGAGTTATCTTTCTTCTTTATTTTACAGTCTAAATTAAAAGGAAACTTACATTTTACTGCAACTATTCAAAAGTTGAATTAGTTAGTTCATTATTAGTTAACATGCTAGGTTTTGGTAGAGAACAACAGAGCTTTTTTGTATTAACTTTTTTCTTTATATTTGGGTATAAATTAAAAGGAAAGTTGCAATTCATTACAACTATTAATTAGTTGCATTAGTTAGTTAATAATTAGTTTGCATGCTAGGTTTTGGCAGAAGGACAACAGAGCGTGTATGTGTTATCTTTATCCTTCACTTTACAGTCTAATTAACAGTCTAAATTAAAAGTAAAGTTGCAATTTACTGCAACTATTTATTAGTTGCATTAGTTAGTTATTATTAGATAATCATGCTAGGTTTTGGTAGAGGACAACAGATAGGGGAATGCCCTACAGATATGTAGAGCACCTCCATAGGAGGCACAGACCAAGGGGGACCTTGTCCCTGGGGGTCCATAATAGAAACCAGGGCACCATCTCCTTAGGGCCATAAATTCAGATGGAAGAGGAAGAAGGCTCCTCAAATGTACACTCAACAGGGCCCACTGGCATATCCGCATTTCCCTAGAGTCACAAACCTTCTCCCAGTAATGGGTTAAATTGCATGGTGATACAGAACACAATTGTGGGAGGATCCTCTATAGGGGGACAACTGCAGCAGGGCGTAAGATTCAGATCTATGGAAAATGGCCACTATAAAGGGCTGCCTCGACCCTTTCGGGATACTTGCAAGACTGGGAAACTTGTGGTCAACTTTTCCCACTTGAGCACAGCACTTGCATGAAATTCCAATTATTAGAAATTTTTCTGGGCTTGGTTTGCTTTGATGGGCGTTTTTGGGCTGAAAAACCTCTTCCTAGCTAAATTATCTACTATGGGTTGCCTCCCTGTTGTAGCATAATATTTGTAGGCATGAATATATAATGAGTTGGAGGTAATAGGCTTGGGACTGTATGTGCAGGATTTCAACTCTTGTTGATAGAAGAGCATCACCAAGTGCTGAAAACCATCTTGTGACCAAGATGGGTCCAGGATTGCACAAAGCCTCCAACTTACTGGAGGTCCCAGGGACTTATTGCTGTCTGGTTCTAAGTCGGCTTAAGCGCTTTGGTGTAGACTTGAGAAGATATGTTGGTCCCCGTCCTACACTGGTATCTGGGATCATTGCTTTTCCTGAGGCCAAAATAATTTCAATGATTTAAAGAACATGAAAATTGGAATGTTACAATGTTAAAAAATGACTACTGTATGAACATTTTGATTGACAAATTTAGATGGTTTAAACTGGATTTATTAGGAATTTCAGAAACTCATATCCCACGGATAGGAAGCATGAAATTGAGTGACATAGAATTTGTATACTCAGGTAGAAAGAACCGGGTATATAGACATGGAGTAGGGCTCATGATGAATAAGGAAGCTGCCAAGTCTTGTTTAGGCTGGGAAGGTATTAACAATAGTATACTAACTGCTCATTTTATGACCAAAAAGTTTAGGTATCAGTTATAGTAGTATATGCCCCTGTTGAACCAACTGACAGAGATGGTAGTGACTCAGATGAATTTTACTTACAGTTACAGGAGCAAAAAGACAGGGTACCAGGTAGAAATATGGTATTTTTGCTAGGAGATTTTAATGCCCAGGTTGGTAGAAATAGGGACAGATGGTATCCTAGCATAGCTAAATTTGGTGTTGAAAAATAATACAGTAATCGCAAAAGACTTTTGCGATTTTGTAGGTATAACAACCTAGTTATAACCAATACCATGTTTGGTCATAAAATGGCCCATAAGTTGACATGTTATTCAGATGATGGTAAGACAGCAAACCTTACTGATTATGTTATTGTAAACAGAAGACTAGCAGGATCAATACAAAATACTATGGTGTTACAGATGTTAAAAGTATAGATCACCAGAATATAAAAATGATGATAAAAGTATAGATGGATGCAATAATTTTAGAAGAACAATTCGTGAAGTTGTTGATGGTGTCTTATGGAAGAGTGTTAAGACTGCAACTAGGAATATTAGTGAAAAAGCTTTATGTTTAATAGAGAGTAGAAGGGGTTTGTACAAGAATTGTCTGAGTGACAAATCATGAAAACAAAAGAAATGTAAAGAAAGTGGAGAAAGCATTAAAATATGAACTAACGAGATGTGAAGTGGAGGCCATGGATAAAATTGACTAGGATCTGGAAGATGCAGCTAGATGGCATAGTGGTAAAATATTATACTGGCATGTTAATAAATTGAGAGGGAGTAGTCAGTCCAGACTAGTCCCAGTTAAAGATAGAAATGGGGCCACAATTAGTGATAAGGAAAGAGTTAAAGAAAGATGGGAGGAACATTAAAAAATAATAAGGCTCCAGGTACTGATAGTGTGATAAATGAATTTCTTAAATATGGTGGATCTGAGGTTAGAAATAAGCTACTGAAGATTATGAATATGATTTTTGAAAAAGGGGAAGTACCTAATGATTTTAAGAAAACCTTAATTAAACCACTGTATAAGAAAGGTGACCAAAGTGAGTGTTGTAATTATTGAGGCATTAGTCTGGTCTCTGTAGGTAGCAAATTACTTAGTAATATGATACTTTTAGACTGAGAGATGTTGTAGACAAAGTTTTAAGGGAAGAACAGTGCAGTTTTAGAAAAGATAGAGGATGTGTCAACCAAGTTTTCACTCTTAGGTCAATAGTTGAGAAGTCCCTTTGTTGTCAAACACCTTTGGTCCTCAGTTTTATCAATTATGAGCAAGCTTTTGATTCTGTAGATAGAAGAGCATTAGCAAAGGTCTTATCCTTATATGGGTATACCAGACAAATACATTGAAGTGATTTGTGCTATGTATGATAATGCTGTGGTTAAGGTAGGAAATGAGGTTAGCAATTGGTTTTGTATTAAATCAGGAGTTAAGCATGGTTGTGTTCTATCCCCCTTTATATGGATCATTCTGATGGACTTTGTCTTAAGGAGCACAGGAAAGGCAATTGGAGACCACAGAATCAAATGGGGAGGAAAAACCTTCCCTGGACTTAGATTGGATGATTTAATGGTTCCTGGACTGGAGGATTTAAGCATATTAGATGAAAGTGTGAGCAAAAATGAATGAATTTTTAGAGGTTTTGCAAGTTCAGAGTGCTAGAACAGGTTTGAAAATTAATGTTAAGAAGACTAAGTAAATAAGGCTAGGAATAAGTGAAGATGAAAATGTGACATTGGGTAACAAAAAGATTGATCAGGTGGGCAGCTTCACTTACCTTAGTATTATTATTAGTAAAGACATTGGGAGCAGTGAATGTATTAAAAGTAGAATGGCTAAGGCTCAGGGTGTTTTTTCACAGTTAAACATAGTTTGGAAACCAAAGTCTACAAACCAAGATCAGAATATTGGAAGCTACAGTGATGACAGTGTTCAAATATGGCTCTGATGCATGGGGGCTCTGAAAAGTGGATGAAAATTTACTAGATGTTTTCTAGAGAAATTGCCTGCAGATTGTTCTGGGTACCCAGCTGACTGACTGTATTTCAAACAGTAGATTATACAAAAAATGTGGTTCAATCCCACTTTCTAGGGCAATAATGAAAGAAAGGTTGAGATGGCTAGGCCCCATTCTGCAGATGAAATATGACAGGTTGCCAAAAATTGTCCAAGTTGGCCAACTGTCTGGGGCTATACAAAAAGCAGGTTGTCCTGGTCTGGGAGGATGTCATAAATAAAGATTTAAAGGAAATGGGAACTTCTTGGGAGGGTGTAAAGTGAGAAGCCTTGAATAGATTAGGTTGGAGGAGGAGCATGCTTAGCTGTGTTGGCCTCAGGCTGCTTGGTGCTGCAGTGAGTTATTAATAGTAGTAGTCAGACACCTTGCCTGTAACAATCTTATAATACATAGTCAGCATGGATTTACATCAGGACAATCCACTGATACAAATCTGTTAGATACAATTTTGTCACTGAGCACCTAGATAGAGGAATCCCAGTAGATCTGATCCTCCTAGATTTGACAAATATGTCATCATTGACTAGAGGCAAATATTGATTGCAATTGGGGTAAGCCAGGAGGTTGTTGAGTGGGTGATGACATTTGTGAAAGATAGAAGGCAGAGCATAATGGTGCATGGAGAAAATGGTCAGGTATTTCACTCAGATAGTATTGAAGTGGGAAATGGAGTACCATTTCCCACTTTCCATACCCATGTACCATTTCCATAACATTATTTAACATCTATATCAATGATGCCCATAGGTTGTTGTAAATAAAATGAGGCTGCATGCCAATGATTTAAAAATCATCAGCCCTGCAAAAAAAAGCCAAAGAGCAAGCTTTATTACAACCTGACCAAGACAAACTCTCAAATTGGGCAAAATTCAATATCAAGAAATGCAGGACAACAATTCATTTTGGCATAAAGAATGTAAGGGGTCAGTATAACATGTGTGAAATAGAATGTGTTGAGCAGATGATTAATTCCTCCCATGCTGAAAGAGACCTGGAGATACTTGTGGATAAAGAACTGAAGTTTGACCAGCATGCTTGGTCAGTTGCCTCCAAAGTGCTCTAGACCCTGGGAATTATAAAAAGGATATTCTATGGCAGGTCACCAAAGCTAATGTCAGAGCTATACAAAGGACTTGTTTGACTAAAACTGGAATTTGGTATTTATGTGGCAACCCTACTAAATAAAGGCAACAAAAAAAAATTGGAGAACATCCAAAGGCAAGCAACTAAATAAATACAGGGTTGTAAAAGCCTAGACTACCCATCCTCCCTGAAGAACTTGCAGATTCCTACCTTCTCCTATTGACAGAAGCATGAAGATGCCATCATGGCATACAAAATGCTGCACATTCAGTTCTTGCAACAAAATATGCTTTAACCTGACAACAAGAACTTCTCTCTCTAGAGGGCAGTGACCTTTGATACCATTGGACCTTATTTTGCTCTGAAGTGTGAACTAAGGTAATAAGGGTAAGGTTACCACATAAAACAAGGAATCTCATGATGCCACTTTAATTTTATTGTCATGATTCATTCAGAGGAGCCCTAACTCTTTCATATAGCCATAATTAATAAAAATTAAATCAAGATTTACTACACAATGGTAGTGGTGATTATTGTTTTGGGCAAATGAACTGAACATGGAATCACACAGCATAGACAAGCTTACTTAGCCCATGTTTTCTTATTTAATTTGTCCTAGCCTATAAGCAATTTTAACTAGCTGCTGAATATCGTTCAGGGAAGGAGTGCATCTAGTCTAGTAAAGCCCAAACCTAAAATTTATGACCCCTTAATTTCTATAGCCCAAGATTCATTTTCTTCTTGAAACAAATTACAGGCCTAATCCTTGAAAACTGCAATTTATGTTGTTTAGTAAGACTGCTTACCTACTTTTAATCCTAATAAAGATACTGCAGTCTATTCCTAACTGTTATGAACGTAACCTAGTTTAATACAAACCTCATTGTAAGCATATTTTAAAAAAGGCGGTTTGAAATGCAACGTTGCCGAAAATGATGAAAATCTTTAATTGAGACTACCATCTATTTCTGCCATAAAATCCGGTGACCCATTTCTTTAAATAAGAATAAAAGGAAATTATTTCTGGTATACAGTTTGGCATATAACCATTATTGCAACTTAAGCTTTAATTTTTTAAAATAACCTGGACTCTAAAGTTAATAATTTTGGCAATAAGGGAAAATTATAGCATTGCCTTAAAGGTGGTATTCCTTATTTATTTCGCCGAAATTAATATTTTTTTACTGATCATATAAAGGCAAAATTACGCTAGGCTACATACTAAGGGCTACTTATGCTAGCAACTCACTGCAGCACCAAGCATCCTACACACAGCTACACATAATCCTCGTCCTCAATCCGAATCTATTCAAAGCCCCCTCTTTACACCCCCCAAGAAGTTCCAATTTCCATTTAATATTTCCTTACGACCTCCTCTCACCCCATTTCTGGGCGACTTGCTTTTCGTTTGGCTCTTGATGATTGACCGACAGGGCTGATCATAAACAAATGTCATCCTTTATCCAAAGAACGTGTCCCAGTCATCTCAACCTTTTTCTCATTATACCCCTAGAAAGTGGAATGACACTGTATTTTTGTATAGCTTACTGTTTGAAATAGGATCAGTCAGACGAGTGCCCAAAATATTCCATAGACAAGTTCTCTGAAAAACATAAAACAAATCCTCCTCTGCTTTTTGGAGCTCCCAGGTTTCAAAATCATACATGACCATATTATCACAGTATTTTAAATCTTGGTTCTCAGATTTATATTCCTACTCTTTCAAACTTTTATCATCCATAAAAAACTCCATGGAAACTGGGTATACTATTCTTAACATATTCACTACAACTATTGTCCTTATCATTAATACTACCTAGGTAAGTGAAGCTACCCAATTGATTGATGTTCTCGTGTCCAAACATCACCTCTTCATTATCATTTATTCCCAGTCTAAGCGACTTAGCACCCTTAACATTAATTTTCAAACCTATTCTTATATACTCACCCTTTAAAGTCTCCAGGAATTCATACATTTGGTAGAATTTTCCTTTAGGATACTTTTTTTATTAGAATCATACAAGTCTAGGAAAATTTCCCCATTTGATTTTGTTCTCTCCCATAGTCTTTGCTGTACTTCTTAAGACAAAGTCTATCAAAATGACTCATATAAACGGGGATGGAACACAACTCTGCTTAATTCCCGACACTATATGAAACTAGTTGCTAACCTCATTTCCTACCTTAACCAGAGCAATGTTATTCTCGTACGTGCACTAATCACTTTAATGTATTTATCTTGTATACCATATAAGGATGGGACCTTCGCTAAAACTCATATATCAGCTGAATCATACGCTTGCACATACTCTATAAAACTGAAGATTAAAAGTGTTTGATGACTCAGGCACTTCTAGATCATTAATCTAGCAGTGAAAATTTGTTCGACGCATCCTGTCCTCTTGAAAAAAATCCCAAAACTTCTTCCTAAACCTAGTGCTAAAGCTCTTAGCACTTTTGTGTTTCAGGAGTCGCTCTTAAAAAAATGGGACAAACAGTCAAAATCCATCGTAAAGAGTAAGGTTTTGAAAGGGGCAACCCCTTCATGTGCAGAATAATTTCTCTTCGTTTTGAGTTTTAGTGTTGTTCCCTACTTCACTTGAGGAAGACTTGTTTTTTATTATTTAATTTCTAATTTTTTTTCAAATAATGCTAGTTAATCTGGCTCACCCTCCAGGAAAAAATCTCTCCCCTCGCGGTGGACTTCTCCTTGGATAGTTCCTCCAACAAAAAACACACACCCCCCGTAAAAATTTTTCCGGCGAATTCTATCCTCACTGAAAATGCCCCCCTCCTTAAAATTTCTTGCTAAAGATATAGGCTGAAAAACTCTCCTTAGCATTCTTTTATTTCAAAAAGACTTTAAATTCTAATAATTTTTGTATCATTCCAGAAATCCCCCCTTCCGTGGAATTATTTCCTAAACATCCAAACACGCAGAAAATTCTTGCGCGAAACAAAATGCATATATGAAACAAATGAAATAAAATGCATATAGGAGATTTGTCAAATCTCCTAGCATAAAGTTTCCCCAGGAAATTTCATCCCCAGAAATTTCCCTCCACACGGAAAATTATTCCCATAGAAACCCATAACAAGCACAAGCCCCCCTCCCCCGGAAAATTTCTGCATGCTTCCTAATACAAAATACTATATGTAAACAATTGGCAAATTTTATAACTTTAAGCTCAAGTTCAAGTTCATTTATTTATTAATCACACATACATGTATATATATGACATAGGGCTCGAAAAACTAGGCCTAGACAAAGATACAATAACAACATACACTACAATACAAAGATAAACATGGCGGCAAAGATACAATAACACAACAATAATATAAAGTAGTAGCTAGTCCACGATCTTTCAATACTATTGAAAAAATTGAAAATTTCAATATTATTAAATATAAATTAATACTGGAAGATAGCTGAGAGGCCCATAATCACCCAGAGCAACAAACCATACAAATAACTTTGCCTAACTAAAAAGATACTTAATTAAAAATAATCCTGAACTAAACGAAATTTAAGTTTCCTTTTTATTAAATGAATAGAGGAAAATGTATCAATAAGAGCCTTGTGAGCAAGGCTCTGTGTCAATGTAGATACCTTTTTTTGTCGAGTGTTATAATTATGTAAATCTTGTGATGGGGAGAACAAACTTTGATTGAGGTAATATGGCGGTAATTCTTAATGTCATAATTGAATTTGAAAAGAATTGCTCCAAAATCAAATTGTTGAGAAACTGGAAGTATATCTAGATAAGTATATAAAGAAGCTGTAGAAGACTTATTTGGAAGTTCAATATGTGATGGAATAAAAAGTTTAAAGATTTTTAGGGCTTTATTTTGTAAAATCTGTATTGGTTTAATATGGCTTTTAAATGTAGATAAATATACTCGAGAACAATAATTAATATTAGTCTGAATCAGAGCAAAATAAATACTTCGTAAAGCAGAGTAGGGCAAACAAAGCTCAACCTTCGCATTAATCAACATACCTTGAAATCTTTAAGCGTAGATTTTGAATGTGTGTTTTAAAAGATAAGCTTTCGTCAATCACAAGTCCAAGGTACTTTATCATTTTCACCCGAGATATTGATAATAGATACTTTGAAGAAGTAGCTCGGGTAATAGGAGGGCAGATATTTGACTTTCTGCCGTAAATTATGGAATTAGAGGCTAGGTCTTAAAGACCTATCCTCAGGGACTCGGGGAAGGTCAAGTTGTCCTCAAAAGCACATTTTTTTCGGACCTTTCGACTATGCAAAAGAAAATGACTATCTAAAAATTTTGGTTGGACAATTTTTGGGAAAAAAGGAGCTTGGGATGGGTGCTATTTGCTCTCAAATCTTTTTGGTCACTTAAAAAGGACACTAAAAATTGTAAATTCCGCTCAAACGGGTCCTCTCTTGACATTCTAGGACCATTCATCCGATATAATCACCCCTGGGGAAAAGGAGGAAAAAGGGAACAAATAAACACGCATTCGTGATCTTTCTTTGGACAAAAAATACAAAATTTCACATTTTGCAGATAGGAGTTTGAAACCTCTACAGTAGCGTTCTCTGATACACTAAATCTAATGGTGTGATTTTTATTTAGATTCCTGGACTTTTAGAAGGTGTTTCCCCCTTTTTTGGAAATTAAGCCAATTTTTTCAGGCTCGTAGCCTTTAATGGGTAACATAAAGTTTAATGAATCTTGTATATTTGGAATCAGCATAATAAGTCAATTCTTCGGATATATTTATTTATATCAAAATTCCATTTGTAGTTTTGGTTACCATTGAGCCGTGTCACTCCTTACTTACATTTTGTTACCATGAACTGTTTGATACTGCATTGGTTGTTATTGCACTGCCTTGATACTGTATTGATATTGCCCTGATATTAGATTGTTAAACTTAAGAAATTACAGCGGTTGCGTTCATTAATGTTTTCTCCACCAGACTTACCTAGTCTAGGATACCATCTATCTCTATTTCTACCGATTAGGGCATTAAAATCCCCTAATAAGGATACCATCTTTCCACCTCAGACCCTCTCTATTTTTTATTGTAGCTCTGAGACGCTACTCATCTCTGAGTCACTAAGTCATCTGAGTCACTACTATCTTCATCAATCGGTTCTACAGAAGCATATACTACTATTAATGATGCTACTGCTACTACTATTAATAACTCACTGCAGCATCAAGCCACAATAGGCCAACGCAACTACGCACGCTCCTCCTCCATCTCAGTCTATTCAAAGCCTAGCCCTAGAAAGCGGGATTGAACCGCAATTTTCTTACTGCCTGCAGTTTGAAATACGGTCAGTCAGCCAATACCCAAAACAATCCGTAGGCAATTTCTCCGGAAAACATCTAACAAATCTTCATCCGCTTTCCAGGGCACCCATACCTATGACCACTGTTATCACTGTAGCTTCCAATATTCTAATCTTGGTTTGCGGACATATCTTGCCATTCTTCCGAACTTTGTTCAAGTGTGAAAAAACCCCTGAGCCTTCTCTATTCAACTTTTAACATCTTTGGTGCTCCCACAGTCTTTACTAATAATGCTACCAAGGCAAGTGAAGCTGCCAACCTGATCAATCTCGTTGTTATCCAACGTCACCTATTCAGCTTCACTTATTTCTAGCCTTAGCGACTTAGTCTTTTGAACATTAATTTTCAAATTCTTTTAACACCCTGAACTCGGAAAACCTCTAAAAGCTCATTCATTTTGCCTACAATTTTATCTAGGAAGCTTAAATCATCAGCATAATCTAAGTCCAGGAAAGTTTTTTCTCCCCATTTGATTCCGTGTTCTCCCATTGTCTTTCCTATGTTCCTTAAGACAAGTACGTCAAAATGATCCATATAAAGGGGGATAGAACATAACCCTGCTTGACTCCTGATTTAATACGAAACCAGCTGCCAACCTCATTTCATACTTTAACCACAGCAGTATTATTCTCATACATAGCACAAATCACTCTAATGTATTTGTCTAGTATACCATACAAGGATAAGACCTTCGCTAAAGCGCTTCTATCAACAGAATTGAACCGTTGCACATAGTCTATAAAAATGAGGACCAAAGCTGTCTGACAACTAAGGCACTTCCCAATTATTAACCTAAGAGTACAAATTTGGTCGACATATCCTCTACTCTTTCTAAGACCACACTGTTCTTCTCTTATACCTTTGCATACATCAACTGTTAGTCTAAAAAGTATCATGTTACAAAGTAATTTGCTACCTACACAGACCAGGCTACAGGCTAATGCCTCGATAATTGTCACACTCACTCTTACCACCTTTCTTATACAGTGGTTTAATTAGAGTTTTCCTTCTCCCTTTTTTAAAATCATATTCATTGTCAGTACCTTATCAGTAACTTGTTTCTAAACTCAGAGCCACCATATTTAAGAAAGTCATTTGCCACAGTATCGCCTGGGGCCTTATTCTTTTTCATCCTTTTAGCCCTATCGCTAAAAACAAATTAGCACTTCCTCATAAAACAAAAATTCCCTCATATTCATGGTATCACAAACTTTTGGTATTCTATACTTTTTCTACAACTGTCTCGGTTTAGCACATTCTCAAAATGTCCTGCACTCCTTATCACTAATTGTGGCCCTGTTCCTATCCTTTTTTGAACTCTTAAGTCGTAAAATGAGCAACTAGAATTCTATTATTAGTTCCTTCCTAATATAAACAAGATTCGGTAGCTTATTCATTATTAACCCTACTCCCTGCCCATGCACTCCATCCTTCCTGCCTTTGTTAATAAAAGTCTGTATCACTAAGTTTAATGTTTCCTACCCCAGGATGCGAATTTCCGAAACTCCTAATAAGTCCAATTCAAAGCGTCTGAATTTGTCAGTCAAAATGTCAATATCATGAAAAGAGAAATCACCAATGCAACAGCACAAACACAAAAAAAAGAGACAGAATGAGAAAAGGAAGACTGTTTTCCTAAATTAGTGATTAATATAGACCAGCACTTGAATGAGGCCTTAACCCTACTCATCCATACAATCACATAGATCAAACAGCATAGCCATACACAATCAACCATAAAGAATAATCCATGGACAGGCAGTCATGTCGTCAATAAGTATAAGTCGTCATTTACCAAACAATAGAAAAAATAATATAGACAAATAATTCAGAGGCAACACCCAACACAAGGGCTCATCAGGAGAATACACTGGCCTATATAGGGTTTCGCCACTTTAAATTCTCTACCCAGCACAGTGTTGTGGCTACCACAGAATATCCATGGCATCCCCGTGTCAGGTATCACCCCCAAAATACATGCCTATGAAAGAAAAAAAAAAACAGCAAATGTAAAACAACCAAGTAAAACCAAAACAAGCTTATCCTGTTAATATATTTTTTTAATGTTGCGGCATTCAAAGTTGCAACTTTATTATAATCAAATCATTTAAATTATTTTGACCCTCAGGGAAGTAAAAATCCCTAAACCAGCGCAGAATGGTGACTAACACATCTTCTCAAGTCTACACAAAGTGCTTAAGCCAGCTTGGAACGTGCGAAACTAGATAAATAATAATATGAAAAAGACCAAGTTACTAAATAGGTATTTTTTCATGTACATATTTAGTTGGATATGGCTGTCTTTGTTCAGAGAAAAACCTTCAAAGAAAGCTCTTTAAAATCACTAAAAATAATTTTCAAGGGAAAGTGAAGAGTGATATTCAAACTAAAAATGAACTAGTTAACTTAAAATACTGTTGTATTATCATAAATGAATATTAGACCTAAAAAATAGTTTTGGAGAACAGCATTTGAGTAGATCGTGTCTGTTCAGCTCTACCAAGTACATACGGCTCTACCAGCTTCAACAGCTCCTCCGGTGGAGTACATTTGCAAATAACTAACATAGAAACCATGTCAAAGTACTCTTGTGATAGTAGAAGGGAATGGTTTTCCTGAGTGATAACAAGATTTTACGTCTTCTGACAACATCCAAATCGCTTTTACTTCAACATCAACATTAATGTAAATTCTTGGAAGGGTGTAGAGAGGGAGGCTTTGAATAGATTGGGGTGGAGGAAGAACATGCGAAGCTTGTATTTTGTTGGTTGGTTTATTGTTTAGTATATTCGTTGGTTAGTATATTCGTTGGTTAGTTGTTGAATAGACAATCATGCATAACTGAAAGCTATAAAAGACTTTTTTGAGACCAAAGGTGGAGTCAGATTTAGCATAGCATCACTAAAGTACAAAATGGATACCTCTCTTATTGAAAGAGCACAAAAACGCACATCAAATCTGGAAAACAGTTTCGAAACCGAGACTTTCGCAAACAAGGAAAGACACAAAACCCAAAAATTATGCACTATCTAAGAAAAATGGTTGAAACAATACCGACATTTGCACCTCCCAGTCCTTTTACTCTGAAAGCCAGTATGAGAACAATAAAGAACTCCAAAGAGCTAACCAGGCAAAGTAAAGTGTCAGGATATATGTCTTAAACGTAGAAGTTGGGAAATTACTTTGTCTTCCAAAACGTAGAGGTGTTAAATAAAGAGTGGAGATAAAGACTAGAAGACTTGTAAGTTTCAATAGTATCGGAATATCAAGGTTGGCTAGGATGCAATTTGGATGTTTTTGTGTGCATATGCGCCACTTGTCATTTCCTTTAATATTCACCTTATTGAAGTAAAATACAGGCAGTTAATAAAGCTTCGTAGTGAAACGATCATCCCATCAACGTTTCAGTTGGCTCACAATTTGTGGCAAACAACTGCTTTCATTAATATGTGGAGCAACAAACAGGATTTTGCAGTTTTAGAATGCCTCAAGTACTACATTGGCTACATTGGCTTTGCTAATATAATAAGTTAAATTTGCAAATACCCATGTTATGTAAACCCAACCCATTGGAAACCTAATTTATCGTCGGTTCCTCAATGTTATTTCACTGGAATTTGGAGTCTTCTAACATAAAGTTTTTGGTTATATCTTAACCTTCTGTACAAAAATAATATTGTGACAAACATCTATTAACTATCGGCTGTTAGCAACTTTATTTCATAGTGTATATCGTAGGTATGGAAGAAAATGTTATGCTGTTATAGTATTTAAAGCACTATTGCAGAGTCGATAACAGTTGTGATATTTAGCTTCCTCTCTATTTTGCACCCAAAAAGGCATTGGAGCTCCATAGATCAAGCCGAATTAATCAATTACAGCTATTCAACCCCACACATATTAAACTAATCAAACCCAAAAAAGTCTAAAACTGGTAAAGGAAAGAAAGTGAAAAAGGAGAGCAATACCTTGGGTATCTTTTCTTGGGAATTATAAGCAAGAAGACTAAATGCGTTGAAAAATTTCCTCTTGACATCTATATATTGTAAATATATGAAGAAAAGAAATGAAAAAAGAGAGGAAAGGAAAGAAAAAGAGAGGAAAGGAAATAAAGGAAAAAAAAAGCGAATAATGCCTTCAGTATTTTTTCTTGGGAATTAAAAGCAAGAAGACTAAATGCTTTGAAAAGATTCCTCTTGACATCTATAGAAATTGTAAATTTATGAAGAAAAGAAAGGAAAAAAGAGAGGAAAGGAAAAGAGAGGAAAGGAAAGAAAGGAAAAAAAGAGAGCAACACCTTCAGTATCTTTTCTTGGGAGTTAAAAGCACGAAGACTACACATCTATTGAAGTTGGAAATATGTGAAGAAACGAAATATATTTAACATACTGACACTATATTTTAGCCCTGAGGTCACTAAAAAAGTCCAAGTTTCAAATATAAGATGGGTAAATATAATTTTATAATCAATTAGCAAATCAATTGCTCATGAATTTACGATCTTCTTTTGTCAACTGGGGCTGAATAATCCAGCCGCGTTAATTTAACTTGAATCTTTTTTTGAAAACCACATCTTGTCCGCTTTGAAATTGTTCTTGCTTTATCATCTCCTTCTTAAAGATTCTAGTGCACCCAAAATGAGTGCTGAATCCGAATATTGAACTTAATAATCCAGTGTATAGAGTCAAAAGAGTTCACGCAGAATACCCAAAACTGTGGTGTGGTATCCAAGTTTCGAACAAAAATTGATATATGTAGTTGTGTAATTGACGTTCTCTATTATTGGTGTGGAGCTGACGTTAAAGGGAATGAATCACTCATGCACATGTGATCTTGTCAACTTGGACTGTATAATCGAGCCACTATAGTATAGCTACGACTCAATAGTTTTGAAGACTAAGTCTTTTCAGCTTTTAAATTGTCCCTAGCTTTGTCACATTCTTTTTAAGTGGAATACGCAGTTTCATTTAAATTTGCTTTCAAAGAGATAAATGATGAATAACTATCTTGTGATGATATTAATTTAAAACTAGAAAAAATTAGATTTTCCATAAGAGTCTTTTAGATTTCTTCAAATCTCACAGGCCATCACCTTCCACAAAAAGCTTGCCTGACCACCCCCTCATGATATGCTGAACTCCAAGTATTTAACTTAATAATCCACTTTCTGGTATTGCAAGAACTTAAGCAAAATACAATATATACAAAATCTTGTGTTGCGGAGCTTATAAAAGCATCAGGTTGACAGACAAAATTATAATATAAAAGAACTTTACTTCAGCTCGTATTAAAAGCCACTTAAAGTAAGCGACGAAGTGCTAATGTGAAACTGGCATATTTCGTTATAGCAAGACCGAAAAATAAGAAGAGGGTTCGATAGTTGCAACTGGAAAGACCGTAGCCCCTAGCAAAAAAAAAAATGGTAAGAAAGTTTTATTTGTTAAAATCAGCTCATTTATAATTTGTAACTTAACTCTTTACATCTCTCTTTGGAGACTATGCCACCAACTTTAGTATTTCCAAAACCCTTCTAAAATGGCCCACTTACTCTAGTGCCCTACAAGTGAATTTGGTGATTTGCTTCCATTTTTCTCAATTTGATAATGATTGTACAGAGGTTAATACACAATAGAGGTTAACTAACTGAGTTCAAGAAAAATCATTAGAAAGTTAATATTTAGTCATCCCAGGAATTAATCCGCTGTTACCTGGAACAAAATAAAAAAAAATTTATTCAGTATTATTAACTTTTTGTCGAAGCTGGAATGTACTTTATAACGCTCTACAGCAAGGCAGAAATATAAAGAGAGCGCTAAATATTTGAAGTCTTAAAGCCCTAACCCCCAATAAAAAAGGTGATAAGAAGGTTAGTTGTTAGAAATACTTCTTCTAAAAACCTACCCAGCAGTTTTGGACAATTTGTAATTTGGCTGTTTAAATCTCTTTTTAAAGTCACTTAAAACGAGCTCCTGAGAGGCTAAATGGTTACAAATGGCTAATGGCTAAATAATTGCAGCCAAAAAGCCTGTAACTCCTAGCAAAAAGAAGATACTCCTAATGCTGCAACTACTAACAATACCAGCACCAAGCCGCTTGACGCCAACACAACTGCAACGTTCCTCTTCCATCCCAATCTGTTCGAAGCCTCCCTCTTTACACCTTCCCAAGAAGTACTCATTTCCTTAGTTGATTAGAAGGTTAGGAAAGGTAGATATGTTTTAATTCTAAAAAATAGTTCCTCCAAAAAATACCAGACGGTACTTAATAATTTGCAATTAGGCTGTTTGAATTTCTTTTTAGAGCCATCTAAACGGAGCTGTTGAGAAAGCCCAAGATTTTTTAGTTCAATAAGAACCCGCTAGAGCTCAAAACCAAGTTGGCGGTTAGCAGTTAGTGATAGTGAAACGCTGCCGAAAATGAGAGTGTGAAATGGCTGTGCTATCTGAAGGCGGAAAATATTTATTATCGTCTGAACCAAATAATGAGGATAAATCTGTGCTTTTTGTTAAACTTACGGATTCAGCTTTGAAGGCAATAGAAGATTTTATTAAAATCCAGGTGAGCAGAGCTTTTTAGTAGATATAATAGTGGTTAAATTTCAGTTCTCTTAAAATACACCAACTTTCTCTTTAAGTTTGTTGAGTTTTTCTTATTTCAAAAATCAACTGAAAAACTGAGGCAAGTACACTTGCAAATAGATGACAAAACTTGATTTTGGAGGGGTTCTCCTTCACTCATTAAGAGATAGACTCCTGGCTTTTCAGGAATAGGCTGTAACCCTAAGATACGCCTACAAATAAAAGTTTGCAGATTTAATTGGTCTGCAACACATTTTAAAATAATTTCTAATCAACAAGTTGGTAAAATTCTACTTTATCTACTTTTGGCTATCTTGGAAAGGGATAGGTTAGGAAAATGAAACTTTTAGGGATGGTTCTACTGGCTAAAATATGTCCAGGAAAGGTATTTTGAAGTACCTTCCTCCACTTCTTTCTATTGCAGATTTAGATTTAAATACTTTTTGACCTAAATTAAGCTAACCTTATTATAAATAATTTTGGCACTGAGAAAATGTAGTAGGCTATTATTATATCAAAAACAACTGAGAGAACAACATTGAGAAAACATAGTATTATTTTGTCAGAAAACAAGTGATAACTCATATTTTGATTGAAAATTTCTCATTCTTAGCTCCTCAAAAAGTGCTTAAACATGAATTTTGTAATAGTTCACTTTATTAATAAGTCAATAATATAGATAGTCATATATTTACACTATATGATACCTATTGAAATTTGACAAAACATCATTTTACCTTTATTTTCAGTTACCAGTTTCTTTTTCTCCAGCTCTAGGTCTGAAAATGCAATTCCTGTTATTTGAGCAGAATTTGAAGCTGTATCAATGTTTTATTTTCAAAATGTAGGAAATGTATTTGTATTGCCCATCTTCAAAACCTTATAAATTGGGATTGAGCAAAGCTGTGCAGCTGAAAACAATTTTGTTGTACTTTATTTAAGCAGAAGATCTATTTTGCAAGGTATCACTTTTAACACAAGGATTTTAAAGGTTGTCAAAGGTCAGGACCCTCTAGAGGGAGAAGAAGTAGGCTAGAGGTAGGTACTTCAAAATGCTTTCCTGGGACATACTTTAGCCTGTAGATCCATCCTTGAAGGTTCCATTTTCATAACCTTATTGCTGGCCATCTCCTATTAACTCTTTTAGGGGCTCAAGGTACCCTAGAAAATGTCTATATTACTACAATTGTAGTCTTTTCACAAATTGTCTTATTGATATTGGAATTCTCTGTGGCTATTATTCAATCTTATGTTTATGGATTCTGGATTTCTTGAGGAATTGTGTTCAGTATGTAAGACTGTTTGATGGAGGTGGCAATCCTATTCTCTCCTCCTCTCAGAATGTTATCAATGGGGTTCCACAGGGTAGTGTTCTTGGCCCCACCATGTTCAATATTTTCATGAATGATGCTCCTCTAGTGCTTAAAAGCAGGATGATGCTATATGCTGGTGATTCCAAGATAATTGGTCCAGCTAGCACTCTTGAGGATACTTCCCAACTTCATTAAGACCTTGATCTCCTTAGTGTGTGGGCGAAATTTTGGCTACTCACTTTCAATGTGTCAAAATGTCATGTTTTACACTTTGGGCACAAGAAAATCAATACAACTTACTCTCTTTACAGTCAGTTCCTTTCTCCAGTGTTGGAAGAATGTGACCTAGGAGTAATTGTTGACAATCATCTTAAATTCAGCACTCATGCAAAGAAGGCAGCAGCATCAGCTAGCTCATAACTAGGGCTCATAAAAAGAACAATTTCCTCCAGTTCTCCTAAAATTCTGAGCCTTTTGCATAAAGGACTTGTTCAGCCAAGGCTTGAGACAGGCATGGTCCTTGCATCCCCCTTTTACAAAAAAGATGTTAAAATTCTTGAAGATGTCCAGAGAAGAGCCACTAAGGTGGTGAGTGGACTGCATGAGCTCCCTTACCCTACAAGGCTATGCAAGCTGAAACTCCCAACTCTGGTTTAAAGAAGAAGACAGGGTGATGCCATTATGGTTCATAAACTTATTAATTCAAAGGCATTTCCTGATCTTCTTCCTTTGGCATCTCAGGACTCTTGTACAAGGGAACATAACTTGTAGTTATCCAGGCACTTCTCCTCAAAGTGGCAATGCACCCATTTTCTGACCAACAATATTCCCAACCTCTGAAACAAATTACTGCCAGATACCATTGCTGCCCAAACCACAGACAGCTTTAAGAACTGTCTTGACAATGAATGGTCAACAAAAGCATAGAAGTATAACTGGGAAGCACTCAAATCAGCAACATCAAACCACTAGTCAAGTGTATGTATTGAACTATGTGTCAGAGAGATCAGTTCTTCTAACAGTCACCAGCCTTTGGACTGTCAGAATATGCTGTCTCTGCAACTTGTCTTGACACTGTCAAATCAAGAGCGGATACTGAATGGAGTGATGTTGAGTGGAAATATGATTGGAAAGCCCATGAGTCTTCAACTTCTCTTCAAGTTTTCACAGCACCTACAAGAAGCAAATCCTTAGATTGTTCCAAGCTGCAATTTAAGGAAGTTTAAGGCAAAGACAAAAATCCCCATATTCAGTTTGAAAATACCTTTTGTATCTTTATTTAAGAAATTTAATAATTGGCTTAAGATTTGACCCCTTTCCCCGCCCCCCCAAAAAATCCAGATTATAAAACATAAAAATGTGGATAAACAAAGTTAAAATGCTTTTCATACCCTCCCCCTGAATAAAAATCCTGGATACACCCTTGCCCCCAACCTACAATTTTATGCTATTGGCACCCCGATGGCCTCAAATAGTTGATGTAGAAAAATGTAACAAAAACTTGCCTTTAATTTGATCAATATTTGCCAAAAAAGTTTTTCAGGGCATCAATTCACAAATAAATATTTATTTTTTAAATATGATAGGGGGGAACAATATTTTCTAGTTTTTTAATCCCAAAAAGGGTATTTTCAGTGAACCTCTAGAAGATATTTTTCTAAATCCAAGGAGGGGGCATTTGATGTCTGAGTAGTTTGACTTACAATCTATCAAAATTAAGGAAATTTGGAATTTTCATATAGATAATATTGCCGACTAATTTTTAATTGTGCCATAGTAGATGTTCTCATTGCACTACCTCCAAACAATTACTGAGAGACTCCCCAAAACAGACGCTTGGTCTTCAAATGCCTGCTTACAGGTTCCTCCTTATTCTCAGGACACTGACTTTTCATGCACTTTGAAAATCTTTCTGCTATGGAAATATAATTTTAGAACTGTATCTAAATCCTCCAATAAGAGCTGGTGAGTCATATCCAACCTCATACTTCCTCCAACACTCCATATAACTCCCTTTTTTATGGAAATTAACTGTTACTTTGGATAAGAAATTCAAACTTTGGTTAGAAGAAGGATAAAATTATTGGAACTTCCTTGCCAAGGTCTACTGTCCAAGAAACTACAACCTAGCCAAAGTTAAAAATATTATTTTCTAATCAAAGTTAAGCTAATTACTTCAAAGACTCTTCATCAAGTCTTTGTAGGTAGGGCTGGAGTCCATTCTTTAAAGCTGCATTCATCTAGCTCAACAACTGTCTTACAAACTCATTTTACCCAAGTTTATGACATGAAGTTTTTTTTTTTTTTTTTTTTATTAGCTTCCTGCCTTCAATTGCTCTCTATTTATAATGCTCAAGATTTTGTGAATATATGTTCTAATTTGGCCTTTACCTCTTTTCCTAATAAGCCTGGTCATAAGCACCATCCCAGATAATGATTTAACTATAATTTAAGGTCAGGAGCTTTCTGCTGTCCAGGGAATCTGTTAAACTGGGAGTATTTTATGCACTCGAATTTTATTAGTTGTTTTACAACATCAATCAAACTTTAGGAAACGTGTCTGCAGGCCATGTCGCAATCTAGTTGAAATTACTAGACAACAGTTTTTTTTGGCCTCCTGCTCAGGAAAAATTTGGTTGTTTGCGCCAAAATTTTAAATAAGCTAAGAACTTTGCTTATTTTCAAAGCACCTCACTAGAAAAAAATACACTGTTTGTCCCCAGGTATGCCTTAGCTTCAGTCCTGCGTTTTCAAGACTTACCTGTATTTCTTGTACAGTTTACCAGTCTGTTGGAGCTTCTTCCCCCTCCGAGTGCCTGCAAATCTAAAGATCCTAATACATAGGGTAAATAGACCCAAAGGGCTTTTTGAAAAGCCTCCTATATTCTTTCAAACAAGACTCTTCCTCCATAACGGCACGGACACAGGATGAGAGAGCTTGTTTCTTGGATTGAATGCAATCTCAGGGCCGTAAAGACCTGGCCACCTGTGCCAGAGAGTTTTTTGTCAATTTTTTTTATAATATGCGTAGGGATTCTGGTTCAGTTTTCTTTTATATTTAGATATTATGATTTTTCTGATATTTTTTTGTCAATTTGCCTGTTTTTAGTGGTTTGACAAACTTTCCCCCCTCCGCCTCTGTGTAATTACTGGACTAAGAAGAATCTTAATAACCTAATACATATTGCACTTAATTTACTTCTGTACGAGAGATTTTAGGGGATTCTTATTTATCCTCAAAGGAGCACCTAAGGAAAACTATGGCCTAAATGTATGCTCGTCATGTTTTGAACCCCCCTCTCTTTTGAGAACTGAGTGCAGTCTTTAGATGCTAAGATATGTACACTGTTGCTAAGTATGTACAGTTGCTAAGATAGACTAAGATAGTTGCTAAGATAAGATTGAGAACTGAGTGCAGTCTTTAGATGCTAAGATATGTACACTGTTGCTGAGTATGTACAGTTGCTAAGATAGACTAAGATAGTTGTAAGATAAGATTGAGAACTGAGTGCAGTCTTTAGATGCTAAGATATGTACACTGTTGCTGAGTATGTACAGTTGCTAAGATAGACTAAGATAGTTGCTAAGATAAGATTGAGAACTGAGTGCAGTCTTTAGATGCTAAGATATGTACACTGTTGCTAAGTATGTACAGTTGCTAAGATAGACTAAGATAGTTGCTAAGATAAGATTGAGAACTGAGTGCAGTCTTTAGATGCTAAGATATGTACACTGTTGCTGAGTATGTACAGTTGCTAAGATAGACTAAGATAGTTGCTAAGATAAGATTGAGAACTGAGTGCAGTCTTTAGATGCTAAGATATGTACACTGTTGCTAAGTATGTACAGTTGCTAAGATAGACTAAGATAGTTGCTAAGATAAGATTGAGAACTGAGTGCAGTCTTTAGATGCTAAGATATGTACACTGTTGCTGAGTATGTACAGTTGCTAAGATAGACTAAGATAGTTGCTAAGATAAGATTGAGAACTGAGTGCAGTCTTTAGATGCTAAGATATGTACACTGTTGCTAAGATATGTACAGTTGCTAAGATAGACTAAGATGGTTGCTAAGATAAGATTGAGAACTGAGTGCAGTCTTTAGATGCTAAGATATGTACACTGTTGCTAAGTATGTACAGTTGCTAAGATAGACTAAGATAGTTGCTAAGATAAGATTGAGAACTGAGTGCAGTCTTTAGATGCTAAGATATGTACACTGTTGCTGAGTATGTACAGTTGCTAAGATAGACTAAGATAGTTGCTAAGATAAGATTGAGAACTGAGTGCAGTCTTTAGATGCTAAGATATGTACACTGTTGCTGAGTATGTACAGTTGCTAAGATAGACTAAGATAGTTGCTAAGATAAGATTGAGAACTGAGTGCAGTCTTTAGATGCTAAGATATGTACAGTTGCTAAGATAGACTAAGATGGTTGCTAAGATAAGATTGAGAACTGAGTGCAGTCTTTAGATGCTAAGATATGTACACTGTTGCTAAGATAGACTAAGATGGTTGCTAAGATAAGATTGAGAACTGAGTGCAGTCTTTAGATGCTAAGATATGTACACTGTTGCTAAGATATGTTGCAGAGTGTACTTGTCTGCTTTGCCAGGTTCTTGTGTTTTTTCTCTGTTGTAAATGTAGCCCAACTAATTTTTTTTTCAAACCCATATTTCTCCAATGTTATTAGCCAATTGGCTTGTTAAACTGTTAAGACCTTGCTTCTCTTATCTAAGACCTTACTCGTCCGATCATTGCTGGACTCGGGTATGAATGCCAAAAATCGTCTCTAATCTCAATCACTTACATGATAAATTATGCTTATTTTTTCACCAATAAAAGGAGATATTGATGAGGACTTTCATTGCCTTAATTTAGGCTACACTTTAGATCAAAATTAAGGTCCATACTGGATTTATTTACCCTGTGTCCATGCTGCCGAAATCCCGTCACTGTGTTAGGGCCCGGGAAAACGCTGTAAGAGAGGTCTGCTGTGGAGATGTTATTTAGGCCCAATCACTAACAGTGATCTTGAGGTAGGTATGGCCCATGAAGATCGTTCTCCTATGATTCAAATCTAACAATGTTGCACAACTTTGAAGAGTATGTTGCTGATGATGTGTTAAATATTATCATTATTTTGCGTTCTTGTTGGATCAGAAGATAAATATTTTTAATGATATCTCAGAGGTACATCAAGTTCCGAAAAATGTAGTGTTAGAGCGAACTACCTAGACTGTCGATGGGCATTTGAGGACTGAGTTTGACCGTAATGCATTATTTAATGCATAAACTAATTTATTTCAATTCATAAACCTAAACTTTTTTTGTAAATAAAATTGCTTTCTTGTCGGATCAGAAGATAAATATTTTTAATGATATCTCAGAGGTACATCAAGTTCCGAAAAATGTAGTGTTAGAGCGAACTACCTAGACTGTCGATGGGCATTTGAGGACTGAGTTTGACCGTAATGCATTATTTAATGCATAAACTAATTTATTTCATTTCATAAACCTAAACTTTTTTTTGTATCTTGTTTTTTTTTTTTGGGGGGGGGGGGTCGAACCCCCTACCTCCTGGATACGACCTTGTTTAATTAAAAAGCATGTTGTATAGCACAAATCAGGCAAGTACTAATTGAAGAATTGAGTGAACTTTTACCAACAGTTTTGTGAATACATTTAATATTCAATTCAGGTTTTTCAGTGATAAAGGGAAAATAATCAAAAACTGAGCCTATAATTCCCCAATCTCTTAATATTTCTTTAATATTTATATTTACAAGGTTGTATACATAGTATGTGCTATTCTCTCTTTACCATTGCAGTTTGAATATGGTTATGATTTGTTTTAGTCATAGAATATTATTTTTTTCAGAAAAAATGTGTTGAGGCACCCTCTATCAGATTCACAGGAAACGATGGGGTAAGTCGATTCAGTTTTCTCCTACTGATGTAACTCTTTCTAAGTTTATATATCGTCTGGAATTACATATATAGGTTTCAGGGGGAAGGGGTCTTTCTGTCCTCCTGGAAAATGGTGATTTTTCAAAAAATTTCCATATTTTTGCCAATTTTTAGGTTTTTTTATCTCTCCTTCAGTACCCCTGAAATCTCAGCCCCCCACCTTGAAAAAAATGCTGCATACTTGTTTGGGATGAGCCTTGAAACCCAGATGTCTTTTTTGTTTCAATCTCCTTGTATGTACGTTATATAGACTGAGCAATTGAAATACAAATGCCTTGGAATAATTTCTTAACCGGGAATTTCTACAATCCCACGAGATTTGAGTTACGAAGGATCCCCTCTATTTCTATTTGGAATAATGAAACAACTTGACATTTATGTGTTGTCTGGAAAGGCTTAAAAACCTGGAGCTTTGGTACAGAGGTGTTAATGTTGATTTTGTTTTTCTTTTGAAAGGGAAGAACTCTCCGCGAGATTAATCCAAAATTTAGTCTTTTCTTGTATAAAATATATTTCCAGGTATAGGCTGTGGTGGTGTTTCTGGGGAATGGTTAATTACTTGAACTTCTTTGTGAAAAATTGAATGGTCTGGTAGTTTAATGAAGAAGAGGAATTTGCAAAAGCACTGTTTTCAGATGTAATTCGTCTGTAACTGTGGTAGTTAAAACACCAGTGACATCAAAATAAAAATATTGTTTTGTCCCCTGGATTAATCTTAGGCCTTCTCTTACGTGGAAATTGGAATTTTCTAAAATTTCTCTTGGTTTGTTTTAAGATTAAAAATTTTTTATGCCAGTGTTGTCTTATAAATTGCGTTTTGCCAGTGTTTTTGCCAGTGTTGCCATATAAAATAAGTAAAAACAAACAAACTAATTTGTAGAAATTGACAACGTTTTGAAAGATAAAACGATAACAGTATGTTGATTCCAAAAGAATACTAAAACATCAAAAGAAAGTTATATCTTCTTCAGCTGCTTGGTGCAATATGCTTTTAGTTTTTTTTCATGTTTTTTTTATATATATTTTGGGCCTACTACGACTAGTAACTGCTTATGGGGTCTTTCTTATTAAAATTTGAACTCCCGATGTTTTCTTCTTATTTTTTTCAGATTCATATAGTTGTCCAAGATTCCACAACGAATTCAAACGATTATATTTCATTTTCATAGTCCTTGGTATTTTAAATCATGAAAACTCACAAACTGGTGAATTAATAATGGGTTTCTTCTGAATATTTGCATAGATCAGTGAGATTTTATAGGAAATATAATTTATTAAGGATTCAATGGATCATTCAAATACAGAATGAACAGCCTTGGGTATTCTCCACAGCAATTTGTTTTGAAAGAAAATTTTGCTATGTCACAAGTCCTATATTTGGAACTGTTGGGAACCTAACGGTTACTTAATTCTGTACAGTTAAACTCTAGAATCTACATATAATGTTTAAACTCTCGCAGTTGCCCCAAAAAATAAAAAGGAGGTATGGGTAGGCAACTATTGTTTCTGTGAAGGGAGTCCTCCCTATCCCTCCTTTTTGTCTAGATATTCAGATGATTATCATGTAGGGATTTAGGTAGATGTCTTTCATGAAGCCAAACTTCTCAAGCACCAGACCTAGTGAAATACCCAGCAGATTACTACTTTCCCTGTTCTTTCTCATTGTAAAATCCATGTCATGTCGAGAAAAGTAGATTGAATACTAAACATCTTAACAGGTTTCCCCGTATGTATAAACCTGTTGTGTAATTTCTGTCCAAAATTAGAACGCACCAAAAAGGGGGCATTGATGTTCAGAGCTAGGCATGTATAGGACCTCCGTTCCTCTTGAAATAAAGAGGTGTCATAATTTTACCTCCATAAAAGTAACAAAAGTATCCATTTTTTGGCGTTTTGTAAAGTTTTCTTGTAACCCCTCCCCCGAACAAATATCCTCAATACGGTCTTGGAAGCCGTATTTGGATTTTCTTGCATATTTAAGACACATTTTTGCAAAATCTTCCAGACCATGTAACTCAGGCTTTAGCAAAGGCATGAGACTCAAAGCAGTTCCTTTTGACCTAATTTGTGCTTTAGGTATATCTAAAAAAAATGTCTCTCTTTTAAAACGGAATGAGCCAAGATTGGTGTCATTTGAAGGGGGAAGGGACGGAGATGGATAATTCAAAAGACCTTCCCGGGATGTAATTTAGGCTCTGGATACTTTCTTGAAAGTTTCATTCTCTAACTCGACTACTACTCAAAAGCCCATATTCTAGAATTGTACCCGATTTCCTAAGGTAATATGTCCATTTCTATTTAACTATCCTATAAATGATATAATATAAAATACTACAGGATTCGCAGGGTTGAAAGGTCGCATTTTCACCGTTATTGTTTATTTGTTGGCCTTGCCAGAAACCTCTGTAAAACGAAGCCAAGAAGATTTATCATCAATTTGAATATATTGAATTTCATCTGTTTGAAGTAAAAAAAAATCCAAGGACTGAAGTAACTGTTGATAATGCCTGTAGGTATTGGTCTCTAAAACAGGCTGACTTATTAATTCGCCTATCACTTTTGACGACTAGTATAAATGAAGAGTAGGTGTAATTCTGAAATACTTACGTTGTGTTTTTAGTTATTCATTTCACATGTGTAAACCAAGGCCGTATCCAGGGGGAGGGTTAGGGGTTTTGAATCCCCCCTCCTAAAATGTTTGTCCGGCTCGTAAAAACATAACAAAAATGTATGTAAACAAATTTATGGTGCGTTCTTTGTACCCCAACCCCCAAATTGAATTATGGATACGTCTCTGGTGTCAATACATGGAAATCTTTTGAGAAGGGGCAGCTGATTGAAGGGCGGCTGCTGCTCAAATAGTTATGTTTAAAATTCGACCTTTTTCGGGGAGGGGGAATAATGAAACAATTATGTCTTGAATACGAAGTGGCAGGAAATATTGAAAAAAAAAATTAGGGTTTACGTGGCTCGTCTACTGAGTCCCCCTCGCCTACTTACGTGTCCGCATAAGATTTTTCTAGCGCCTTCATTCCGTGTTTTTTTTCTTTTTTCACTCTTTTTTTTTAGAATAAATTTGTCAATTTGGTCAATTATTGGCACCCTTGTCACATTGGCTCCCCCAAGATTTTGTTCTAGATCTGCCTTTGTCTATAGTTCTAATACAGTGGTGGACCCCCTAGGAGCCGTTTCCTGGGGGTACCACTGAAAAATGAAAGTTTTAATTATTTTTACATAAAGATAAGTCCAATTTTTGTTCTTGTATAGTTAGGTTTCTTGTCTCACTTTTTTTTTTATGCAGTTTCTCAGGACAGACTAATTATTGAGGAATCAAAAGGCGATTTTTTACACTTTAATTGGTTTTGTACAGTGTACAGGGCATATGTGTTTATGTACTTGTGTATATTTTAGGACACAGCCGCTACCCCTTCCCCTTCTCTGTCGTGTTGAGCATCTTCACCATCATTAAGTCCTTTGCGACAGGATGGTCCCAAGTCCTGTGGTGCCCCATCTTCTTGAATAGGCCTACTTTTAAAGGTCCCCAAGAGACATTTAAACCGGCTTAACCCTCACTGAGGGCCAGGGGAACGAATTCATGTTCACGAATGGAAATTAAGGCTGAAATATCTTTTCCTGTAATCGTCATAAAACATTTCTAGTAATGAAGCCCTTAGACTTATCTTTGCATCTTAAGGGATATTCTACCTAGATCTCTATGCATTTAAACTTTCATATATAGAGGGAGGCTCCTCCGCCCCTCCCTCAAGGATTGGAGTTGTTTGAGTCTATGATTGGTATTTTAAGAACTGTTTTGCCTTTACTACTGCTTTAGAAGAGGTCATCAACTATATTGCTTGGTTTTCGCCATTTTGAGCATAGGTCTTGCCAAAGAAAAACGTGGCTTGGATCTTTGGCCAGGAAGAGATTGTAATTGGATATTTCTAACGCCACTGACAGCACAACGTCGGACGATTTTATTAAAATGGAAGAAAATATCAGAGAAAGGCAGTCATATAAAGCATATAAGATTAGAGCCGAAGATCCGACGTTTTTCGATAACTAATAATTCATCAATTTTTTTCAAGAATTGTTCTTATTGATAATCCAGTTTGAACAGAATAGGCCAAGGTTAGCTTGTTAAAAACATGGCAGGTTAACTAGGGTAGTTGACTTTAAGCTGACAAGCCAACCGGTGACAAAATGCTTTCTCTATCCTCCAAAACACTTCAAAGTACCTAATCGGCAGGATGGGTTGAGATAAATAAGAACACTATTGCCAAACGCTCGATGGCGCTGATAATATAACTCTTGGATGCTAGTGCCAGTTTCCACTCATACAAGTTTTTGATATATTTGGGATCAGGCGAATTAACAGTTAAAGGGAATTAATGACAACCTTTAGGTAGCAGTCCTTAATTCCGTCAACAAAATTGGATTTTATGATTTGCTTATAAGATTGGCAGTACTTTTGATTGAATAAGTTTGGCCATGTCTTTTGACACCAAGGTAATGGGACTAATTGGATAACTATTGCAAAACTATTGGACGCTTACTTTGACGCAACTAGCTTTTATTCGAGCTTTATTAAAACATATTGTATGTCATATTGTATTTTCTCAATTTGAATGCAGGTCCGTACGCAGGGGGACGGACTTGAGCCTCTGGACCGCCTGAAATCCTGATATTTTATTTCTTACCATGATTCCTTGTACTTCCCGTATGATTAGTTATCTGTTTTTACCTTTTGTTAGTTCTACCCTCCGAGAAAAAGCATGCGTATATACACGTATGGGTCGTATCAAAGGCTTTGTAAACATCGGATGATAGCTTGTAAGGCGATTCGTCTATATTTTTATGTTTCTATTAGCTGAATGTCACTAACAAAGAGAAAGTCATACCAATGGCGTCAATTCACGAAAGTTTTGGAGAGGCTCGGAACGTATTTTTCAAATCTAGGAGGAGTGCTGAGGCGAAGTTGGGTGACGTGGTTGCTTCTTGTCCTTGTATAAAGGACCCAGCAACTTATATAGCGGTTCGGCACCTTATGCGCCAGCAATGTCTCTAGAGGATCTTTATAATTAGTTTGTGGTAATAAATTCTTGTATAAGAGGATGGAAATATTTCAGTATGAGAAAGTGGCCTTTATATGTCTGCATCCTTTTTTGTACAATAGCAAATATCTTGTCGCTTTTCTGACCTCGACATTTGTCCAGCAGCCTAGAAACCCTTCCGTTTTTGTTTGAATACTTCAGGCATTTAAAGGATTTCACCCTTTGTCATGATGCTGATTGTTCAGGGTATTCTGAATTTAGTTTGCAAATCTATACATACATTAGGTTTATAATGTTGGACAATGTTTTCTCATTACTTGGCGTTGAGACTCAATTTTGTTATTTTCTGACGCTAATCGATTTTTTTTGTAGTTCGTAAAAATAGAAATTGGAAATATAGGGTTTTTTTTTAAGATAAGATTTATTCATCACGAAACACACATACAATATTAGAATTTACTATTCCCGCAAAGGCTCTTTGACCTGTAAAGAAGGGGGAAAATAAACGAGTCACTTACTCAGAGAAGAAATAAAAATTAAATAATCACTTACTCACCAAGAGAAGAGCAAAAAGGAGAAGAAAAGGAAATATAAATAAAATAAAAACTATAGAAAACAAAACTAAATAGACTAATAGATTGAATAGACTAAATTAATTAAAAGCCCGTTTACAGTTGAAAGATTTTTGGAATACCAAAGTAAGATAAAACAAGAGCTAAGAGCTCACATTGCACTTGTGACGAGGTCGGAAGAGCCAAGAACCAAGAACTCATATGGTATAAGCTCTAACGTATAAATATACGTATATGTCGTATATTAAGCTCTAATAATAATTAAGAATAATATATTAATATATTGATTAATAATATATAATAAATAATATATTAAGCTCTAACGTATAACGTCTAACGTATGGTATAAATCTAAAATTTTCTACAAAATAACACCTCATTTTTTCTAACTTCTCGGAATTAACCCTCCACTCCCCAACTCCCCCAAATAGAGCAGCCCCGTTCCTATTATGTCAATCACGTATATAGGACTTCTGCTTATTTTTCCCACCAAGTTTCATCCCGATCCTTCCACTCTAAGTGTTTTCCAAAATTTTAGGTCCCCCTCAAACTCCCCCCAATGTCACCAGATCTTGTCGGTATTTCAAATACGAGCTCTGAGACACAATATCCTTCCAAATATCAAATTTCATTAAGATCCCATCACCCGTTCGTAAGTTAAAAATACTTCATTTTTTCTATTTTTCCGAATTAATCGCCCCCCCCCACTCCACCTCAGACGGTCAAATCGGGAAAAAGACTGTTTCTAATTTAATCTGGTCTGGTCCCTGATACGCCTGCCAAATTTCATCGTCCTAGCTTACCTGGAAGTGCCTAAAGTAGCAAAACCGGGACAGACAGACCGACAGAATGTGCGATCGCTATATGTCACTTGGTTAATACTAAGTGCCATAAATATAATACTTTACAAATAAATTTGGGTTGTATACTTGCACATTAGGGGAAGGGAGAATAAAGTATAATGGGTTTGCATGCCTAATGTGCTAGGTACAAGTATTCTGCATATTATGTAGTAAGAATTGTTTATAACTTCTCACTGTCCAAATATTTACTCTACCCCCTTAATGTGCAAATATATAGCCGAAATCATATATTTTCCATCTATTCTGTTACTTCTCATTCGTCTTGTCTCCTGCTAAGCTGAAAGAAACTAACGAAATAAAACCGGTTCTATAATGCGTCAATAAATGAACAACTTGAGCGGTAGGGTGTTTATCATACAAGTACTTACAAAATAATACTAGCCTTTTCTTCATTTTGTAGTTTTGATTTTTTTTTACAATCCTAAGCAAATATCCAAGTTTTTAATGACGAAGCCCTAAATTGTGTCAAAAAACAGAACCAACAAACTCCTAAATTGTTTTTGACATTGTCCATTTATAGATATAAATTATTATAGTTGATATCATCATTTATAGATATAGATAGATTTAGATATATATATAGGTAATACATATATACATATATGTACATATATATATATATATATATATATATATATATATATATATATATATATATATATATATATATATGTATATATACTATATATTCATATATGTACATATATATACTACATATATATATATATGTAGTTTTCTATAGGGATAATCTTATTCATAAATTAGGATTAATATTATTTGAGAATGAGCATTGAGGAGTTCCAGGGGAACCCGCTAAGCAAGAGCTAATTATTTTAGCAATATTCTAATACCTCCCTTGCCTATAGAACTACTCTAGTATTCTTACCGTCAGATATTTGCAAAAATATACATGTTGTGGAAGTACAATTTAACGTCATAGATAAGAAACGAAAAGATTCTGAAATAAGTAACAAGTACTTTTGATTTGCTTCTGTTTGTGTAGTCGAATCTTACATGGACCTGTTTTCGAGAAAAAATATATAAATACACTATTATTGCTCGTTTAAAGGGATAGTATATGTATGTATATATATGTATGTGTATATATGTATATATATGTATGTATATGTATATATATGTATATATGTATATGTGTATGTGTGTGTGTATGTATGTATATGTATATATGTGTATATATGTATATGTATATACATATATATATGTGTATATATATATATATATATGTATGTATGTATATGTATATATATATATATATATATATATATATGTATATATGTGTGTATATATATATATATATATATATATATATATATATTTTTAAAAAATTAGCCACATGGTAAAGATGAATTCTATAATTGTTTAGTTCATTCAGGTTTTTTGCAATGTGTTAATATTTGTGATTTGGTAAAATTTATAATATTTAGTTTACCTATTGTTGCTAAAGGGAGGGATATATTAACAGGATAAGCTTGTTTTGGTTTTACTTGGTTGTTTTACATTTGCTATTTTTTTTTTCATAGGCATGTATTTTGGGGGTGATACCTGACGCGGGGATGCCATGGGTATTTGTGGTAGCCACAACACTGTGCTGGGTAGAGAATTTAGAGTGGCGAAACCCTATATAGGCCAGTGTATTCTCCTGATGAGCCCTTATGTTGGGTGTTGCCTCTGAATTATTTGTCTATATTATTTTTTCTATTGTTCGGTAAATGACGACTTATACTTATTGACGACATGACTGCCTGTCCATGGATTATTCTTTATGGTTGATTGTGTGTGGCTATGCTGTTTGACCTATGTGATTGTATGGATGAGTAGGGTTAAGGCCTCATTCAAGTGCTGGTCTATATTAATCACTAATTTAGGAAAACAGTCTTCCTTTTCTCCTTCTGTCTCTTTTTTTTTTGTGTTTGTGCTGTAGCATTGGTGATTTCTCTTTTCATGATACATATATATATATATATATATATATATATATATATATATATATATATATATATATATAGATAGATATTTATAGATATCATTTATAGGTATAGTTGATATCACCATTTATAAATATCATTTATTTATAGTTGTCCACTATAACTATCGGTCAGGGCACCAATAAGGACTGTGGGACACTCAGTGTCTCGCAATAGGAAATGGCTTTGATACTCCCCGTGGTTATATAATGGACATTATTTTGTAAAAGGGTGCCTGCTGCTAGAATTGTTTCTAAGTTCTTACCGAGTAGTTACTAAGCTTTTAGAGTTGAGTAAAATATCCCTGCGGGATATTAAAAGAAAGTTTGTCATGTTGTTTGTTCCTGATATTAATGTTCCTTTTATGGACAGATCTTTACCCAACTTTTTGGAAGGAATGAACTTTCATCTATTTGGATCACAGAGAAGTTATTATCAGGAATATGCGTTATTTTGCGAAACTAAAGACATTTAACTACGGGTTAAGTTTGTATGTGGTTAGTAAATCAGTGGCGAGGTTGTCTGTTTGATGCTGGGTCTAAGGGGTAGGCGCTCATTTAGGTGAGGTGAATGAAGCCTTGTCCCTTTAATAGAAGCGAACATTTTGGTAATTTGTAATACATCCTCCGACCATTAGAAAGATTTCGTTTTTTTTTAATCTAAAGAGAGAAAAAAATGCTGCCCTTGGACATGCATGTACCTAGAAATTGGTTTTAGAAAGGGCACACATTCTGAAAAAAAGGTGTGTCACATCGACAATATAAGAAACCATATGGTAAACGTTAAACTTTTCGCAAAGAGGCGTGAGCCCAAAGGCCAACGCCCTAAGCACGAGCTTGTCGGTCTCTTTTTAGGTATATATTAGATATTAGAAATTATTACTTTTATATTAGAAATTATCTTTAATTTTTAACGCATTTTAATTCGAAAAGACGGACTCATAGGAGGTGGCTTTCAGATTGTTCTTCAGAAGGCTTAATCTAGCTACTGGTTAGCCACCGCATCAAGAAGTAGATTACCCTTATTTTTTAACGCAATTTATTTATTATGTGATTGAATTGCAACTTGCAAAGTTATTTAATACCCCCCCACTGAAAAAACCTGGGAATTCCTTCCACTCCTCCTGACTAATAATCAAAATACCCTTTTTGGCTTTTGCGTCCCTCCTCTCCTATAAAAATACTCTCAGCTTCCAGGCCCTCCCGGAAATCTCAAGTTCTTTTTACATGTCCCACATAGTTTGTCAGTTTTGGAAGCCCTTCCTCCATAACCAATGAACTAATTGGAGAATGGTTACCCAATATTTTTGCGTATGCATATATTTTTGGCATTGTACTAGGTTGCAGTTCAGTTGCAACTTACGAAGGGACCGCAACAGGGGAGATTGTTTTTATAACCCTAGTTGGAGTCATTCGACACTCAGTAGTTATTATTAGAGCTAAAGCTGTTCAATGCAATGGAGTGTCAAGTTCTTTGTGTCTCTAAGTTCGGAAACGATGGTATATGTTTTCCTATTGGAATAGTTAACATTCCTTGAATCCATTCCAGCTGTCTTTCACGTGTGTCATTTGCTCTCATATTCGCTGGAACAGTAATTGTCAAAACCTTTCTATGATTAAATTGCTCTCAGACTTGAGATATACCCTCTCTAAAAGCAGAGCAGTGATAGATAGGTCACAAATTTTTCGCTACTATTTACATAAAAATAGTAATGCGTCATAGAAATTTTACGATAAAGAGAGGTGATTTCTAATTTAGCAACGAAAAGGTATTTAAAAAAATTGTAATCCGTCATAGGAGTTTTATGATTTCGTGAACTGCGCGTGGTTATCGGGCGTGATAACTGATTTGTCCAAGATTTTGGATTTGCTTAAGGCTGTAGGCTATCCAGGAAGGATGTCACCGGGTTTGAACTCCACTGCCCTCGAAATTTTTGTTTGATTCGTAAAAAAGTTAAAAAAAAAATGCGTGCAAACAAATTTTGATGTGTTTTGTAGTTTTTTGTACCTGCCTCCCCCTGAAAACTGCTTGATACGCCCTTCGATTTGCTCTTTCAGAAAATGAGAATAACGATACGATACGAATTTATTATGTCAAATAACACGAGTTAAATGATTTTGTAGTAGTGTTGTAGTAGTAGTGTAGCAGTGTATATGATTTTGTAGTAGTGTATATGTATTTGCTTCACATTTATAGGCAATGAATGAATGAATGCGTTTTATTGTCCACTTTAAAGATACAAAATCACAAGTGGAGTAATGGGAAAATAAAGGGAAAAGCACTAATAAAAAATAAAACACTAATACATAAATAACATACATGATACATAAATAACAAGAGAAAATATAACTAAACTAGAAAGATAACTTATAAGAAGAACAAGATTATGGCACCATCACCCCATACAGGGAGTTGTTCTTGCAGAGAGATCTGACGTAGCGAGAAAATATGAAAAGTTTAAGAATCGTTAATCATTTTCCATGGAACCGGATGGGTTCTCGATGAAGTTGTTCAAAGTTTTTTTTTTTTTTTTAGTTTGTTTTTGTCTTCTATTTGGGTGGCTGGAATGAAATTTTTAGTTTAATGTTTCTTAGTATTTGCCATGGGATAGAATCTTTTGGTAGCTGAAGGTCAAAAAGGGAAAATTTTAATTGCTTGAATTTAAACCGTACAAGTCATAGTAAAGCTTTAAAAAAATTGTTGAACGTATTTTTATTCATCAATTCCTTGACCCCTCCCTTTAGGAAGGTGATTTATCAAAGCCATACACGAAAAAATTTGTATTTGTCCTTAATAGCCACTCCCACCCTTTCGGCTTGGTCACGACTTCAATTCCTGTTCTGTGCAAGTTGTCATGGGCTAAAGGTAAACTATAGTCGATTCCTTTTTTATGTAATTTCCAAATATCAAACCTGATAATCGGTCTTGTTTCACCCACGTCCATATATTACTAAAAAGGTAATTTTATTAACATTATTAATTACTAAACCAAGTTAATTTACCTGGACTTGTTCAAAGAAAACGTCAACTTAAGTGTCTCTAGAGGGGTATAATATTTTCAAACGTGCATTTTGAGCGAAATCTCCTGGGGTTATTTGACAATTCTATCTGGGATTCCCCCTATTCTTCCGTTTTCCAGGTATGTCTTTAGCTCTTAACTAATTTTGTAGATTTTTAGTTCTTAATCGTCGTCCTTTGCCATTTGAGCCTCTTATATGTCTTCTGCTATATGCTAGTCCTACTATCATCAGTATGCTGTCTAAGAGCGTATCCAGGATTTCGGTTCGGGAGGGGGGAGTTAACGTAAAAAAAAAATACGAAACACATAAAATTTGTTTACATGCTTTGTTTAAGTAGCAAAAAATGTTGCTTTTTCACGAGTGGGACACAAATTTCGGGGTGGGGTCAATCTCGGGAATCTCCCCCTAGATACATCCTGTTGATTATATTGAGCTAGCATCTTCATGTATTTTCCATATGATTCAGCAAATTCTTATCAGATTCGAACCATGAGCAGGCTCAGAAGCCGCACTTTTACGTTTGGAGGGTTCTAGAGCTTCAAAAGTGTCTCAGACCTCCAAGAATCCATAGAACTGTTCACTACTACTATTAACTCACCACCAAGTAGAGCCAAGCCGCAGCCAACACAGCTGCGCACTCTCCATCCCAATCTGCTCAAAGCTTCCACTCTTAACCCCTTCCAATAAGTTCGAATTTTCTTTATATCCTTTCTTACGACCTCTTCACACCCCATTCGGGGACGACCTGCTTCTCGCATGACCCTAGATGGATGGCTGAAAAGTGCGATCGTTGCCAATCTGTCATCCTCTAACCGGAAAGTGTCTCAATCTTTCTCTTATTATAGCCTTTAGAAAGCTTGGTAGAGCACTATTTACAGGGTAAATTTTTCTGCTGCTTAAATTTAATGGGGGTCAGGATGTGTTTCCTGGTTATAGTATGATATTTTTTAAAAGTGTGTCTAATTACCCCTTTTCAGCAGTCACAGGTGGTTGTTATAAATTCATGTTAGCACCTTAGTAGCAAGAAGAGGAATATTTTCTTATTTACTTGTTGTCAGGGTTGGTATAATATCCGGCTTTCGGTTTAATCTTGTAAGTTGATGACTTGGCTAAATCAATGTTAAAAGATTTAAAAATTCAAAAAGTAGTTAATTCTGCTGTTTCATCCTATACCTTCAGTTTTATGCGTTGCGATTAAGCAAATTTAGAAGCTTTAACTTATATTAGGACTTTATATACTTTTCTTCTTCTCCCTTTGTATTTTTGTCCGTCAAAAGAAAGGAAAGTTGAAATGTCATGCCTTGCTTAAAATGAATATTTACTACTATTAACTCAACAATTGCGGATTAGAACCGCTTAGTCACGTATGATGGCCCTCTGTATAAGGAACAAAAACTGATCTTCATTCAGATAACTCTTCAAGAGGGATTTCGACCAAAATTTAATTATATTTAATTTTTTATTAGGTACTTTCGCGGGAGGGTGTTTTGGCCTGTGTACCCCTCTTTCGACCAAAATTTAATCATATTTTTTTTTTATTAGGTACGTTCGAGGGAGGGTGTTTTGGCCTGTGCACCCCTCTCCTCCTTGAAATTCTCAGGATCCGTCGTTATTCTTTTTTTTCCACCTCTTTCGAGAAAATTGTATACATACTTGGCTATTAGTTACAGTCTTTTTTGACACATGAATGTAAGCTAAACAGAGACTATTCTAAACGTAATTTTACTTGCCCCTGCCTAGGGTGAGGGGTGATCTTGGTCTGTATCCTCGTCGTGAATTTTTTTTTTACAATTTCTTCTGTAATTTTTCTTTTTGCGATTTCTCCTGAAATTTTTCTTTTTTTCTAATTAATTATTTTGCGTGTTTAAATTTGGTTTTACCCCGAACTATCGCCTCCCTCCTAAATATGTTTTTGTGTACGAGATTAGCGAAAGAATATCAACTCTTGAGTGAAAGAATATCAAAAGCTGTGCAGTGTTTTTGGAAAACAAAACACTACAGATTTAGGAAATATCGATTGTCTCCCACAGTTTAACCCATCTATGTTCAGAGTTGCCGCCTGGCAAAAAAAATCGCTAGATTTTAGTGATTTTCTTCAATAATCTATGAATTTGTTTGCCTATTTAGTGTTTTTTTTTATTAGGCAATATAAAAAATAAGAAGAAATAGTGATAAATCACTAGGGGCGGCAACCCTGGCTATGTTACTTTACTTATGTTTCAGCTGCTTAGTAGAATCACAAACGAAAGCTCTTGAACCGGCGCAAAATCTTCAAACCCGTTATTTAAATGTCGATTTCCCCTGTTTGGAAGGCAACAGGTGAGCGTTGTTCCACCACGGAAGTAAAACTGATACATTGATATATGAGCTCTTGATTTTGGGAAAGACGTTACTTCAACCGTTACTGCCACCAGTTTCCACGTTGGTTTGATGTCATGCTTCTTTCATTTTCAAATTTGAATCTAATCGACAGTGCAGCTGTGGCCAAAAAAGTAGGAAATCTTTGAATGGGAAGGGAGGAGTCCTTAAGAAAAGACTTGAAGGAAGGTGGAACATCAATGGAGGGAATGAAGAACGAAGCTTTTAAAGTGGACTAGAGGGAAACTCATTCACAACTGTTAGTTTCAGGGCGCTTAGTGTTGTGACCTGTACATTAATTTGATGTCACGATTGGTCGAATTCTTAATTTGGATAAAATATATCGGAAACACTCAGACCGGGAGTCTGAGGAGCTTATAGCTTAACAAATTCCTAAGTAAAATCTGAACTTAAGATGTCATGTGAAGCGGAAAACGCATGCCCTGCTGCAAGATCAAGATATTATCTAGTTGAGGTCTAAGAACATTGTACATCTTCTAATAGAAGGAATAGAGTAAAGTTTTGAATAGATTGAGCTGGAGAAGGAGTGTACCCACTTGTGTTGCCCTGAGAAGACAGTGGTGCAATCAATTGTTAGTAGTAATTTTCATTTCTCTTATCTGTGTTATTCAATTGTGTCAGTTGCTTTAGTTGCAGTTTATCTTTGTGTGTTGCTTTGATACTTTGGACTGGCAATAACATTTCAAGGGAGTTTGAGTTCGTCCTCTTAAAAGTGAGATTGATTCCCATACAGTAGCTTCGCAGATCTACAAAGTAAAATTTTACAAAGATTTTGATTTGTATTGAGTTGATAAAGATTTTGGAAGACATGAACTTGGAGTATTGATACAAGTATAAGGATAATTAAGCATACAACTTTGACGATGCAGATAGGTAACGTCTTTTCAGTTGATTGATATTCGGCCTCCAAGCATTTCTCCTGATCTTGATAATTGGATAAAGACGGTCATTTGCAAGTCTGAAATGGTATTAGTTATATTTCCAGGAATTTTCAACAAAGAAAATAACTTCGTGTTTTTTATGTTGTTGAAAAGCTTTCGTTAAATAGCAGCAAAAATTGTCGTATGAGAGGTGCAAAACGTCGCCTACTGATATACTCTTTAGATGATCGAAAAAAAAATGTTTGCCCTCCTTCCCCAACCAAAATTCTAAGTAACTTGCCCCCTCTCCTTCGAACACACATACAATTTGACCTAGTAATTTCAACTCGATTCCTCAAGTTTGAGACAGAACAGGATAGGCCTAAGACTAGGTATGAACTTAGTTGCAATCTTAGTAGGGGGTGGATATAGGCAGATCCGTTCCAAGATTTGATGGTGCCCGCGGCAAAATCAATTACAGTACCCCTCCCCCCTTGACTCAAATATAAGCCAAAAAGCCGAATCAGAGTGAAGAGTTGGACCAAGGTGGGCAATTCCCTAGCCGTGGTGCCCCCCAAGCCGCGGCGTCCGGGGCAATTGCCCCGGGTACCCCACCCCCTAGTAACGGGACTGAATATAGGGTATCTTTAGAGTCTGTTTAACCTGAAAAGTTGCAATGCCTCTTAGAAATTTGAGTGTACAATTTGAAACTAGGTCAAATATATCGAATAATTTGCTGGATTTTGTCGATATTTGCTGGAACATGCTATGCTATCCTCATTTTTTTGCTGTTAATACATTATTCTGAAGACATTATCCACAGTCCGAGCCATAGTTTGAATTTTATGCAGAGCTTTCAAATCGGACGTAATTGTATACAGTAGTAATATTTAATTGAGTTTGCTTGTTAAGCAATGAGTTGTAAATGCAAAAAAAAAAAAAAAAAAAAAAAAAAAAAAAAAAAAAAAAAAAAAAAAAAAAAAAAAAAAAAAAAAAAAAAAAAACAGGCTAGAACCTTTGTCGACTCGTATGTTACCAGTTGTAAAAAATGTTAAAAATCAATGATAATTAATAAATTATGAGATTTGTAAAACTTTATTTGTTAGTCATGCTGGAATTCCTTGCGCGTGACAAAATCCCTTTATGAAATTCAGTCACCTGGGTAACCAATCAATAAGGGTGTATCCAGACTTTTGTCCTGAGGGTTCTAAAAAAATTTATAAAACGTACCAAAAATTTATTTATATGTATTTTGTTACTAATTTGCGAGTCGGATAATTTTTTTTTAGGGGGAGAGGGGCAAACCTAGTAACCCCTCCCCCAGGATGCCTTACTAAGCAATACCAAAAAGGTTGAGCATTGAAGGACATTTTCTCTGATAAGATTTGCACAGTAGCCTATCTAGATGATGCCCTCCACTCAAACAGCGAACGTTTCGGTTTTTATGGCCCTTATTGGGCCACATTTGGCTACAGCCTTTTGTTGCTGAAGACGTTCTACTTACTTTGAGATAAATATAAAAAAAGTGCCATCAGGAAATTCCCCGTGAGGCAAGTGCTATCAGGAGCTCTGTTTTTATCAAGATGTATATAGTCCTATCCTCATAGTCGTATTTTATATATTTATTTTTCTTCTTGTTTCCCTAGGGGCTATTGTCCCCCTAACCCTCCCCCTTGTCGCTTTCCATGTGTCATAACGCTTTTTAAATCTTTAGACATAAGAATAAGATAATATTATTGCTGACAATTCTTACAATTTTTGCCCAGTTTTCCCATTAGGTTTTATTTATTTGGTCAGTGGCTTTGATAGAGCAGCCAAGCTTTTATTCAGAGCTCTAGAGTAAATCGGCATCCATAGTCAGGAACAGATATGCTGTTAAAATAAAGGTACATGATAAGGGAATAATTCCACGGAACAAAATGGTATCTGAAAATACTCTTTCTTTCTCTCTTGGAAACTTTTTAAGTCCCTTGAATAAACCGGCTTGACTCGATTACATAACACCTGACATTAATAAAATTGAATCCAAAAGAAGAATGTCGCTATTTCTAAACTGTAAAGGTGTGTGCTAGTGCGTATCCCTACGCCCCTAGAATCTTTTCGGGCGGGAAGGTTGAAAGAAAAACTTCAAAAATGTCATCAACAAAAATTTTGGGTACTTGTGTATTATTCAGAACACACTCAATAAGTGAAGTTAGGTTCTTTCGTGAAACAAATTACGATGCAGGTACATTTTATGAGAAAATTCAGTTTTATAGCCACAAAGACAAAACTCAATTTAGTTTGGCTACGCATAGTGATAGAAGATAGTGTATGAACATGGATTTTGAAATGAAGATTTGGGATTTCCCAAAGACTGAAAAAGAGGCAATTATATTTTTCCAGGATAAGGGGTTGTTGCCCACAACAAAACAGTGCGTCAATGGACACAACATGACTTTATACTATTATGAGAAGGAACATTTAAGGTTAGGTTTACCTAATTAAAATGTACCTGCATCGTAGTTTATTTCACGAAATAACCTAACTTCACTTATTGAGTGTGTTCTGAATAATACACAAGTACCAAAATTTTTTTATATGCGTTTCATTACGTTTTTACGAGTTGGACAAAAATTTTGGGGAGGGTCTCGAACCCCGAAACCACACCCTGGATACGCCCTTGCATGATTCTGACTCGATACGCTAGATGAATGGATAGATCCGAAACCGATGAGTCCAATTATGTAAATAGCTTGTCCTTTTGGTGCAAGTTACAGTTCAAGGCTTGACAAAATCGCGTGTTCCCCAGGGAAAATAAACATTAAGCAAAAATCCATCTTATCGTTTCAATTCCTTGCCGAAAAATGTTGCTAAAAAATGTATATGTACCGAAAAATTTAAATCTGAACAAGATTTTTAACAATGCAGCATTAGAAGTGAAATTATTTCTTCAGCAAAGAAATAAATATCATAATAACTATTATATTGACAAATATTAATATTTATTTATTTTAACGCGCGCGCGCGAGAAAGAGAGAGAGATTTATCTAAACAGCAACAACAGAATAATAACAAGAGAGAAAAAAAAAACATAACAGATACTACAGATTTCAATTAACAATTCTGTCCCTAGAGAAATCGACGAAGTCTAAAATATTTATGTTTAACAATGAATATTCTATGTTGTAGTAAGATTATAAACATAGTAAATTTATATAAATTATACCAAAGGTATGCAACAATAATATAAATAAACGAAGAAAGTTATTTCTTCAGTAAGGTATAACAACTAAAAATATTTTGGCTTAACCGGATTACATCTCGCTTGCTCGATTTTACCAATAGTCTCCTGCAATCATGCATGCTGGCCGTGTTTTGTTCAATGTCCTGGCTGGAGACCAATGACTTTTAAATACGGAATTTATAATTGACGGCCACTTCTCTCTGGTGTTACCTTTAACTTTAAAGGTTTCCATTAAGCGTTATAGTTGGTTGTCACACGAATGTAACACTTATATAACTGATCACACGACCCAAATTTATGGGTGGGTTTGCTTAAATTTTTTTGTTAAATTTTGGATGTTAGGTGAGTAAGGGCACATCTAGGATTTTTTTTAGGGAGGGGGTTACATAAAACCTTAAACACGCATTAAAATTTGGCCGTATCCCCTTCCCTGGATACGGGCTTGTAGCTAAGCAACCACATTTTTTCTTTGGAGCTTTTTTATTTAAGGCAGGGGCCAGGAGCGTAATTGCGTCAAAATCCTGGAGGGGCAGAGTTCGAGCCAATTTTCCTAAGTCAAGGTAAAATGAGCAAGTGAAAATGTACCGTAAAGTGAAACTGATCAAGCGAAGATGAACTCAATAGTACCATAAAGGCAAAATCATAATAAAAAACTAATCTGTTTCTATGAAGACTTGAATTATACAGGCCTGTTTTAGTTTTTGCTAAAGATGCTAAATTTCAGCTAGGGGAATTTACCCTTCCCATAGAAAATTACGCCCCTGGCAGGGGCGCAATTTGGCAGAAAGTGTTGGAATGGATCTTTAGTTCTGAGGAATAGTATCTTTTAGGGAGTTTATCTAGCAACTGTTTTTGCCAAGTATTTCGTAGTTGTTTAGTTAAATTCCCCTTCTAAGAGAATAAGCTTGATTTGACTTTTAATAGTTTTGAATATGTTGTACATAAATACCCTTGGTTTAAGTCACTCAGTGTTTACTCAGTGTTTACTGCATATGCATCTGCAAATTTTAACTTTCTGTTTGGTCGGGAAGTAACTTTACAAGGATACAATGAATTACGACGCTCAGGAACTTATTTCAGGGACATGGATAGTCCAAAATGTAAAAGGATGAGATATTCTGTTAAACTTATGAGAGAGCTGAGGGGTCCCCTACTTTTACAATCACTTGCACCAGGTGAGGCGTGTGCCATACGTGTTAGGAAGATACGATGCGGATGTGTGCCATTTTTGATGAAACACTCCAAGGTTATCATCAGACGACGGAGAGTTAGCTGTAAGAAAGCTATTCTTAAGAAACTGTCAAAAAATATTAGAATTCTTGAGATGCCGTGTTCGATTCCAAGGGGAGACTGGCCCAAAGCCGCCGTTCTTAGGTGCCTGTTGTCACTACCATTCCTACTCACAGGACTGGGAAATAGGGGACAAGTCACTCAATCTGAGAGATGGCAGAAGCAGGGCCATATGTGGATTTTTAAGATCAATTTACGAGTTAGGGATTTTTTATTATCTTTTTTTCAGGAGAAATGTTTTAATCTTTATTTTAAAGGCCAATTTTCAAGTCGGGCAGCTCGTGAAGGAAAATTACGGATAAGTTGTTTTGAATCATAAAATTGTTTTGCTCGTTGACTATGGGCCGAGAAGTGAGACTAGAAATGAGAAGACTGAGACCAGGAATGGATAAGCATATTGTCGGACGTTAAACCGACATTGCCGTTTGATCTTCATATTCTAAGCTTATATTATTCTCTCATTTTTAAAAAGTATGCGATGGCCAACCTTTTTTTTTTTTGTTTCGTACTGTAACTACCAAAGGCCGTCTGTGCTAAGCCATTGAATCTTTTTTTGTCAAAACTTTTACCACATTTAATGGTTTAATTTGTTATCAAAAGGTGATTCGTCTTTTTTCAATGTAAAACCCACTTTCCCTGGCTTCTGAAACTTTGCCAATTGTCGTATTAGACTGGTTTTGGGTATTTTTCAATTTTTATTGATGCTCTTTTTTCCATTATCTTCTTGTCAAGGTGATAATTCTACCTTTTAGATTTAGCTTCTATGTAAAAGAATTTATCTAGTTAATTGTTAAGTCAGGTGGCTTTTGTGTTATGGAAGGGGTTTTGTTGCGAGTTAACAAGTTGGATTGAGAGCAGGTGACAATCACCAAGGTCATAAGTAGAACTCGTAAAATCCTGCCGTTCAAATAGGAGTGTTTTTACTTGTTTTTATTGAGAGAAATCGCAATTCAAATGTTCATGCTGGTTTAAGGTATTGATCAGGTTTATGTAGTAACCAGAAACTTCCTGCTTACTGAAATTTAAATGAAGAAATCAAAATAAATAGTAATTAAAAGCAGTAAATAAATATAAAAAATAATTAAAAAGTAACGAAGTAAAAAAAAGTAGAGCATTTTTACAAGTTAAACTACGAATAATTAAGGACAGACAGTTTAACTTTGTAAATACTAAATAATTTGCATTAAGAAATAGAATTTCAGAATGCTTTATTTTTAACATTCTTTCGCTGTGCAAGAGGGGTCTATATCCGGGTAGTCAAGGGGCATGGGATATATAATAATTTTTCTCCACAGAATTGGGGGAAAACTGCCCCCCTTGCCCACAAACGACGCCCCCAATTGCAATTAATAATTAGGTTCAGGTCATAGGAGCCACTCAGAAGCCAAATGAATTAATTCAAGTCTTGTTTTTTAATGAAATGAGATTTGGGTTTTAAAACCCTTCGTTAAAGCATATCAGCACATGAAGAGGGATGAAGAATGTACGAAGGATTTCCCCTGAGGTTGCTGCATAAGGCTCATTGAAAAACAATGGACTGGAGAGGTCTTCATTTCATTACGATCCTCCCCCCCCCCCAAGGATTGGATCTTTATAAATCCATGTTCAAAAGGATCCATAATATTGGACTATTGGCCAGTTCGGTACATTTCACCATTTGTCTAAAAGTCAACTTGACTAAGTTGACTCTTCTTCCCCCCCCTCGAAAAATGCCTTCATCCGATGTTTTCTTTTGACATGCATGGCAGGCGTCAGGCACGATTTGGAAAGTCGATAACCCCTTGGCCACGTTTACATTACGTATTACATTTCTCTTTGAACACTTGGTGCGTGCTAAGGTGGTCGTTATATCTTTTAGGATTACGCGAATGCGTTGAATTTGATTTCTAGGGAATTCTTTAAGAACACTTAAATAAATTTTGATGTTTAGTTACAAGTTCATCTTCTGATTATGAGTTTTTGTTTGAGTTTATGAGTTTTGAGTCTTGGATATTAGTTTTTTTTTTCTGCTTTTAACATATCTTCTTCTGATATTCATAAGTGTTGCTAATTAGCTTATTTCTTGTTGTGTCTATAGAGATAAGCATTATTGCTTAGCGTTTGATGTATTAATAAATATAAATAAAAAAAAAACTGTATAAACGCGTTACCTGGTACTTGGTACGGGGATTCCCCATTTGCATATATTATGTTGCTCGTCTGTTATTCCAAGAATAGAATGTTATCCACAAACTTTTTATCTAAAAGACTACTGAAGCAACTTTATCTAAACAAATATATTTGCTATGACTTTTATTTATGGCAAAGCATTGGTAGTTGTTTTGTAATTTACGAAACCAAAACATGGGACAAGACTGGGGGTTGTTCTATGGTTTCCTACATTTTTCGTTTATTTCATAAGTTTTATGTCAGTTTATTTATTTCATTTTTATTATTCATTTAGTGCTCACGCCTAAAGGTCGTATCTGACATTTTCTCTTTTGAGATAGTTGAGAAAACTCGCTTACTAAGTTGTTCTCAAAGGAGTATCAACAGGATAATGTGTGTTCAACCAGGGTTACCAACTGGAGACTTTTTTTTCAAAACGACACATTCCCATGGACACATTGACGTTAAAGGGCAAAAAAGTGGCGCATTTTGTAAATTTATGACATAAAATGAAACATTTCCCAACTGGATATATAGGCCTAGGCCTATTTATGGTAAAAATGTCAATTTTTACCAAGTAGTGCTTTTTCTCAGTTTTTTTTTTTAGCTTCCAAGTTTGGTCAGAAATGTTGTAAGTAAAGCTTTGTATGGCACTTGGCATTTACCAAGTGACATAGAGCGATCGCAAGTTCTGTCGGTCTGTCTGTCCTGGTTTTGCTAGTTTGGGCACTTCCAGATACGCTAAGACGATGAAATTTGGCAAGTGTATCATGGACTAGACCAGATTAAATCAGAAATAGTCTTTTCCTCGATTCGACCATCTGGGGGGGGGTGGAGGGACATTCAATTCGGAAAAATTAGAAAACATGAGGTATTTTTAACTTAGGCCTACGACTGGATGATCGGATCTTAACGAAATTTGATATTTAGGAGGAACTCATGTCTCAGAGCTCTTATTTTAAACCCCGACCAGATTTGGTGACATTGGGGGGAGTTGGAGGGGGAAACCGGAAATCTTGGAAAACTCTTAGAGTGGAGAGATTGGGATGACACTTGGTGAGTAGAATAAGTAAATACGTGATAGACGTAACCGGACTGGATCCGCTGTCTTTGGGGGAGTTAGGGGGGGGGGTCCATTGCTTTGGTGAGTTCGGTGCTTCTGGACGTACTAGGACGATGAAAATTGGTAGGCGTTTCAGGGACCTGCGCAAATTGACTTGATAAAGTTATTTTTCCCGATTTGACTATCTGGGGAGGGGGCTGAAGGGAGAGGAAAAATTAGAAAAAATGAGATATTTTTATCTAACGAGTGGGTGATCGGATCTTAATGAATTTTGATATTTAGAAGGATCTCGTGTCTTGGAGCTCTTATTTTAAATCCCGACCGGTATTAAGCTTCTGATTTTCCTTTTAAATCTTCTTAGAATTTTGCTAGAGCTCATGCCATATGAGCTCTTAGCTCTTGTTCTCCAAAGTAAGAGATTTACATGGTTATGAGTTTCATGCTTTCCCACTGAGTCATTTTGTATGAATGTTTTATATGTTTTTTTTTTCATTATATTTGATGTTAACTGGCCTTTTTGAAAGGGATTTACAAAGCATCTTTTGGTCAATAATACATGGGAATGTCAAGATGGATCATTTTTGGATGCCCAGGGGACACATTCATGGTCCAAAAGTTGGTAATCCTGTGTTTAACCACTCATTGGTCATCTGAATCTACGTTGCTATCCTGATCCTCCATTTGAGAACAGCTTAGCAAAAAGTTTTTGACATTCATTCCAGAAGTGTTTAAATATGAGATACTACCTTCACGGTTGACAGAAAAGATAGCCTTTTTTCAAATTGATTGATTGATTTCAAGACTGACTTGTCTTCGGTTGTTGGCAAGACTGTGTCCAAGGGAGGGGTTAGGGGGTTGGAACCCTCACCCCCAAAATTTTTCTGACTCGAAAAAACGTAACCAAAATACCTATAAATTTGTGCTGATTCGTTTTAAAAGTTTTTCTAATCCCCCTCCCCAAAAATACCTCCCCCCAAAAAGAATCCTGGATAGGGCCTTGATTGTAGGCGTACGTGCTAAGTATTCTTCGAAAATTAGGTCTCATTGATCACATTGGCCCGTGTTAATGTGGGTGACAACATAAGCCAAAGCATAAATGATTTACGTCAAAATTTGTCGGTCTGGGATTTTTAGTTGGGGCGAGGGGTCAAAAGCCTAAAAAAGGTGTTTTTGATCCAGTCCTTCAAAAACCGAGTAAAACCTCTTGTAAATATGATTTTTTCAAAAACTTCTTGTAAATATGAACAAACTCTTGTAATCCTTCAAAAACATCTAGTTACCGTTACTAAATAAGCTACAAATATCTGTTTTTACTGCTCCCACCTCCAAGATTTTTCTGGCACCCTCTTTCCTTTTTTTATTTTTTAGAATAAATTTGTAAATTTGGTCAATTATTGGCACCTTTGTCACATTGCAACCCCCCCCCCCCCAAGATTTTGCTCTATATCCGCCCCTGGAGTTAGATAGTAGCCATTCAAAAGAGAGGGAGAGTCTTCCGTGTCCTAAGCTTCCCTGTAGTCCCTGAAAAAAGAGGCGGGGAAGATTCGGTATTTGCCTTCTCTTATCAGAAGGTTGCTTGTTGAATGGATTTTATTTAGTGACTAAACCCGTACAGAGCATTTCACTATATAATCTACAAAATACAACACATAGATTATATCACAAATTCAGCTACAAAATACAGTCTATTAAATAGCACAAAGGGGAAAATTACACAATATCCAGTCTCTTTGTTTGATTCATGTATGCTAGAACGGCATAAGGTTTCTTGTTCTGTTTCTTGTTAATATTGTCTTTCAACTAACACAGTTTTCAGCTTTCCACACAACTTTTTAATATGTTAATGACTGGTTTTGGAACATGAAACTAAATGCAGAAATAACAAGATATGATAGACTTGACATTTTTTAGGAAAATAAAACCTTTTTTTTAAGCTCTAGCCGTGATTGCTCCCCTTGAAAATAATGTTTATTGGCGGCCGTACATATAAGCAATGTCATCAATTTCTAAATTCTTTAACAATTTTTTCTCTACTGTATCAGTTTTTTATCAGAAAATTGAAATTTGCCTTAAAAGAGGCCCATTTTGTAGAATTGTCAGGTTCCCTTTCCAAATGACAGATGTCGTTTTCCTCGACAGGTTGTCAACTTCGGTTGGTGTGTAATTCTCTTTTTTGGAACCTATTCTGAAAAGTTATCTTAAAACGTTCTTTTTTCACCATGCATGGTGAAACAAAAATAATAACCTACAAGACAAATAAGGAAAGTTAGTCCCCTCTATTCTCGTAAGCTCTGTTAAAACTTCCCGAACTAAATTAAGATATGGTACGTTTAATGGAAAATAATATTTAAAATATGTTATATTTACATAGAAACAATTGAGATGCATTATATAAAGTCTTTTGGATTTTGTAAAAAAAGATGCAAAAAAGCATCATCCCGTAATGCACTGAAAATATTAAAAAAAAAATTCTACTGCAAAAATTTCAAGGGCTTAGAATAAAATTGAAAATATTGGGTGGTCATGGTAAAGTCATGATGTTCGTATATTAGATAATGAAATAGTTGACGGTTTGGGAAGTACGTGGGGGGGGGATCAAGACCAGTGCCCATTCGAAGTATTGAATTTTTTGTGTACTTCTTATTCAAATTGTCAAATAAAATTGTTTTTCCTGTTATTACCCATCCTATGATCTTTTTCTATTATTACCCCCCCCCCTCCCCCGAAAAAATCCTTTGTACGTGCCTGGGGACGGTAATACATTATATGACTGTCTTGGCGCAAAATTGTAATAAAATGTGTCGCGACTACCCATTGCTTTTTAGTCTTCTACATTAATTTTTAGTCTTCAAACACTTCGTTTTTTCCAGTTTGCAGGAAAAAAGTTGTTTTTTGCTTTTTAGTTCCTTTGGATATAAAACCCATTGTTGTTTAATACATTTTATTTTACTCTTAATCTGTAGTACTAGCCTAAATACTAAGTTTTTTATTGTTCTAAAAAGTAGAGTTATGAGAAAGAGTCAAACTTTAGCGTAAAGAGCGGGGCGTCGAGGAGGGGACAACCCGTTTCATATACAGAATAATTTCTGTTCCGTTTTAAGTTTTAATGTTGCTCCTTACTTTCAGTTGATAAAACCTTGAATTTTTTATTTAATTTGTACTAACGAATCTCGCTTGTAAGACTCCATGTCAAGACCACGCCAACCTATTCTTCAAATGTTGTATGTACCTGTATATGATGGATACCACAGGATCACCTGTAAATGGATATTTGATCTTCGAAATATGTGAAATTGAATGAGAAACGTTAAAAAACAACTTCCTTAGTTTTGGGTAAGAGCATGAAACAACAATTTTCAAACAATTTACAACAGGAAGTGCTATAACCTGAACTGTTACATTAGTGGGAGATAATTACGAGAGATCATTAATACAAAAGGCGGATTGGTATCTGAATAAGCCAACACGGAATATTTTTCTCGCAACAGTTTCCGAGATTCGGAACATTAGCAAGCCTCTGAAGTTCAAAGTTTTTCCATACTGAGGGAGGTTAGTGCCGATGAAACCTCTCTTGTCCGAAAATGAGTTTAGTTTAAAAACTGTGGCAGTTCTATAGTTCGGAAAAGGGCGTAGGCTACAAGCCATAAGGCCTATTGGCGATTAATCTTCTGCATTATAATTTTCACTAATTCTCTCTCTTGGAGGAGGTACTGCCATGTTTACTATTATTGTATTCTTAAATTGCTGAAAATGAAATATTCTTTTTGGTTAATTAAAAAAAGAAACAAAAATTGAAAGTTACATTAATTAAATTTAAAGTAGTATTATTTAAAAAAACAAAACAAATATCCTAAACTTATTTTTAAAATTCGCGAACAGAATTTTTTTTTTTATGTTTGAATATGAAGAAAGTTTTGGGAAACGTTTCTTTGCATTGTGTCTGTTACTTGTATTGTAAAATTAGGACACAGCGATGCAATATTTTATATCTATATACTATTCATATGTGTAGAGTATTTTGAGTTATAGCATTTTCACCCCCCTTGAAATTTATATGCTTGTTATTAGAGCCATTGGATAAAAATTCCCTCTCGAAGGAAGAACACATCAGAGTAGGCGAGCCATATGTTTTTCTTTGGTATCCCCAGTGTATTTTGCAGCATATAGGACTAATTATTTTAAATCGTTTCGGCCATTTTAAATGTTCTGTAAGTGATGCATGGATGGTACTATTCAGGGACGTATGCAAAGGGGCCTTGCAGCCTGTTCATCGTGGAATCCGAATTTTTCTCGAATTTCTGGATGCTTCTTTTTCATACTGTCAAATATTTGTTTTTATTGTCCCCTCCCTGAAAAAAGACTCGTGCGCACCTGTTTGTTACTCTTGCAAACAAATATAAATAAATATATATAAACAAATATAAATAAATAAAAATAAATAAGGTACTTACGTATTATACTAACCCCACTCAAGAAGTGAAGTTAGGTTAATCATAAAAAAAATATACCAAAATATGATGAAAATGTAATGCATCAGTAACAAAAATATTTTGTTACTGAAAATATTTCAGTAACAAAAATATTTAATTCACAACAGAGAATTATGGATAGCAGGCCGCCAAGGTATTATAATAAATACCTAACCTAACCAACTCTATATTTATGTATTTAGTTAAAATATACCTGCATAGTAGTTAATCTCACTCGGGCTAAGCTGATTATTTCCGAGTGCACACAGAGAAACCGGTTCCTTTACAAACCAAGAACAAAGTTTGGTCGGTATAATACGATATATAAATATATATACAATATTGTAAGATATAATACAATATATATCTTACAATATATATATATATATATATATATATATATATATATATATGTAAACTATATATTATATAATATATATATATATATATATATATATATATATATATATATATATATATATATATATATATATATATATATTAAGTATTAACCTCAAAGTAGAAATGAATTCAAGCATAAATAAAAGAAAATGTCGAACTCAGGCCTGTCATTCAAGAGTTTTGTCAAAATCTCATGGAGTGGCAACCCTGGTAACAAAGTTTTAAAATGAATACATCTTTAAAAATTCACATCTGAAGAAGTGAACGGATGGGGGAAAAATATGTAAGATGACGGCATTATAGTAAAAATCCAAGTAAACCGATTTACATTTGCAATGCATCAGATCTGCTATGACTATAAGAAGGTCAAGGCAACAGGTTAAAGTAAAAGTGGTCTTAATGGAATTTCATGAAATGACTGCCAAATTTGAGTCCAAATTGGGGTCTACTCATTCTCTTTGCTTCTTTTCTTTCGAACCTTGACAGTCAATATTCCGTGAAATTTAACGCCATTCTTAAATCAAATACCTAGGTCATTTGATTGTTAAAAAAATGTTGTCAATAATTGTGCTAAAAGACCAATTGAAGGGTTTCTAACCTGTCAAAACTTATATATTGATTTTCTAATAGAAATGCATTTTTTTAGATGTTACGGGTTTAGATTTTTATGAGGGGGGGGGACTGTTTCCTTCAAACAAATTTTTAGGCTTTATTAATCAGAATTCCGCTCATTTTGATATGTTTTTTTCCTATTCCTATTGTGGATATTTGTGTAGCTTCTTATCCTTTTATGTGCACAAGGTATGACAAATTTGAAACCTGGTTAGGCAAGTGAGTAAAAGAAATGCAAGGGATAAACACATGGGTGCATCCAGGACTTTTATTGAGGGAGGGGGTTTTTAATTAAAAACTTTAAGAAATGCGTAAAAAATCGTTTATGTGCATTTTTGTTACGTTTTTACGATCCGGACAAAAGTTTTAGGGGGGCTCAAATCCCGTAGCTCCTTCTGGACACGGCCGTGGATAAGCATCAGAATAACAAATAATATGCTTTTATTCTTTTTTTGGCGGGATAAAATTTTAAATATTAGAACATTTCTGTTTTCTTGCTCATTTTTATTTTCTTGCTTATACCACTCATTATAGCGATCTCGAATTTGTAAGGGTAGTAGATATATCTCTTTTTCGTAGGGGGGATTAGACTTAAAGAGTAGGGTAACCTGACCTAAAAATAGCCCATGCTATATTCACAAGCTGTGGTAAACACTTGGATGGATCTTGTTTGATGGGGGGGGGGCGTTTAAAACTGTAAAATGATTGTGAATTTATGATAGCTGTAGGAAGTAACGTGAAGCTTGCATAAATTCATGGGATCCCGTAAAGGGAATAAACACGACCGCCCTCCCCCTGCAAACATGTCTGCCTTATTTAGTAAATTTGTATTCTTAAAAATATCTCTTTCTGTGGCCCAAATTTGTAAATTTATGAGTTGTAATCTTGGCTGTAATTGACCTGACATAAATATTACCCTCGAATATTGATCACGGACCAATTTTTTACGGGTAATTCTGATATGGATGATGTAGTTATGACTGTAGAACGTTTTATGGCAGGTCTGACAATTTGTACTGTTTAGTCTCTATTTAGCACGAAAACAGTTTTGTTTTAATCATGTTAACCACCAGAAATTTGTAAATGTTTCTAAAAAGGGTCCAACGATGGATCCTTGAACCCTATACTTCAGAAAAATCTCCCTGCCTTATAGTATTCAGACGTTTTTAGACTTGTTTTTCCCTTGTTTCATTTTATAATTTTTTTTATAGCAAATTTGGTTTCCCACAGAGGATCCAGCCGAATCCCGGGCTTTCTCATTTAACCTCTCAAGTGCCACGGATCTTGGAGGACCTCAAGGAAGTTTTGAATGCATCAAACAATGTGGAAACAGGTAAATGATTGTTTAATTATTAACCTTAACAAAGGGTGCTAAAAATTCAGTTGATAAACTGAATAAAACTAATTCAGTTGAAACTGAATAAAAATTCAGTTGATTCAGTTCCTGTTCAGTTTTGTTGATGTATGTCAGAAAATACTGATGTTAATGAATTTCTGTTCGGAATAGATCCAATGTCCGCATCCTTGGGGGGGGGGGTCGATAAAACTAAAATACGTGACGGCCTATATTTTCTAATTCTTCCTATGGGAAGCCCATCAGACGAATCATGAGGGAATTTCTCCTTGTCCCCCTGGGTGTCAGCATGGTAAATTTATTTAGTCCACCTGACCAATTTAAATTGTAAAACCCTGAATAAGATCCATTGTATTCGAACAGTTAAAACACCTTCGGGGGTGAGATTCCACATGGGAGAAGAATGGTAAGCTTCAGAAAGTACGCCTTGAGGCTCTTGTTTCCTAATTTTTAACATTTTGCAAATATCCCCCCGCACTTTCCATATGTGTATCATTGGACGGATATTGAGGATAATCTGTTTAGCCGTTCCCCCAATGTGCAGGTATCGCAAGGCAGTAAACATAAAGATATTATTCAAGGAAAAAGTCAAGCTCAGAGTCCATTTATAATTTATAAATTTTATCCCGCCTTATGGTTCGCTATTGGAAGGAAAATAGAAAAACAACAACAAGTAAAATAATAGGGAATTTATTTAGGACAGTGAAATTTGTTTAAACCTTAAATGAATATTTTGGCTCTATATTTCCTCTGCGAACCACAAATATAAATGAAATAAGACTTGCTCCTGGTAAGTCTTGGTCCAAACAGACCTGGTTGTACTTGGCTGAAGTAATGACTCTGGGACTGTTTTAATTTTGGTTTATTTATTAAACTAAATCTATTGATTATCTATTAATCTATTAATTAATCTATTTAATTATTTATTTATTCTGTTTAATTTTTTTAATTAAATATATTTAATTATTTAATTTATAATTAAATACTATAAAATATTAATAATATTAATTTAATTTATAAAAAATCTATTTATATTAAAATCTATTTAATTATTTTATTAATCTATTAATTATCTATAATCTATTAATTATCTATTAATCTAAATCTTAAAATCTAATTTTAGTTTATTATTGTCTTACTTTATTTATATAAGGGGTTTGCCGAGGACGGCTCTAGAATATAGAGCCAAAATATACATTTCAGGTTCAGACAAGTTCACCGTTTTAGATAAATTCCTTATTTGTTTTGCTTTTTGCTGTTTTTATGATGGAAAAAGATTGTGGTCTTCGTCGTGATTTATGAAGGAAATTATGTTTGATTCCCTCCCGCCTTCTCTTAGACCTATGTCTAGATATGACAGGACAGTTGGCTACAAAGAAACTACAGGGGAAGAGTCAAGTTTCCGGGATGTGAGCGATCCTTTTAAGTCGAATGGCTGGCTATCTACAATCTTTCATTCAAATAATCACCCTTGGGAAACTTTACCGAGTTTCCTCTTTGGAATGTCTTGTATTCACATGTCCTTAGTTTGCTTGTCCTTTATAGAATCTAGTATTTATATTTAGGTTCTTTATCATCATTAATTTTGTCACGAGAGGCCAAAATACGTGACAAATAGACTTATTTCCATTCTTAACGCTATTTCGCAGCGCATTGACGCAGCAGGCCATTTACAACATTTTTTTTTGGCGTCATCATAGTTTCTACCACGGTTTCCTATGCTTAGGGGAGATATTCGGACTAAGGTATTAAAAAACAAAAACAAAAAAACAACAACAACAATTGATCTTTGGACCATGGATGTACAGTGAAATTCATTTAGGAGTGGGTTAGTGTTCAGGAAAATGCAAGGAGGGGGGATGAATAAAATATAATACATTTTTAAACAAATATAAAAAATATCGACACTATTTCTAATGGGGTAGTTGTGTAGGGGCTAAAATACCTCTCCCTTCTGCGTACATGCCATGTATATTAAAAAATTGTCTTATTGTCTGCTATTAGAACAATGCAGGGCGTCAAGATTTTTCCCCCTCTAGGTTTTGAATAATACTTTGCTTTTGAAAAATATTTTTTTGATATTGCCGTTGGAGAAAAAACAAAAATGCACTCTCCGCCAAAAAAAGGTACTTGTCGGCAATTGGGAACACACCTAAGAAGTGAATTTAGATTAATTCTAATAAAATATAACAAAACATGATGATAAAATAACACTTTACAAACAAAATTATGGAAACCTTACCCAATACAACCTAACGTACCCCCGAATTGGCGCCACTGAAGTCGTGTCTTACCAGAAATCTTTAGTTTCTTTCACATATTTTGTGTTTTCATTTGGAGAGTGTTTCATATTCGCATGTTGTGTTTCATGCATTTTGTTTTTCATTAGCGAAAAGTGGCAAAAAACTTGTTTGAAAAATATGCATCATCACTAGGGCCGTATCCAGGGCCTTGATCATCACTAACTTGCTCTCAAATCAAAAATTGATTGTAAGTTGACAACGGAACATAGTTCAACTCCCCAAATTACGTAATTTTATCCAGAACTGTTTCTATTTTCTGGCTTGGGTATTAGTTACCAAGATAAAGATGAGTCTAATCTTATGCTCTATGAGCAAAAGGTCAAGTTGCTTTGATGCAACAAAAATGGCCCGAGACTTACAAGGAAATCTTAATTTAGGTGATGTGGGCAGGGCCGTAGCCTATCATAGCTTTTTGTTTGAGGGGGGAGGGTGCCAAGAAACTTCGCAAAACGCAACACAAATTTGTTTACATTTTTATTTTTTACGAGCCAGAAAAAAAATTTAGAGGCAAGGCGAGGGATCAAATAGAGTGCCCCCTCCTAGATATGGCCCCGGTGATGAGAAAGAAAAATTTTGTGGGAGAAATCAAAAATACTTCTCCTTAAAATGTTCATGGCGATCCGTATAATTTGTATGTATCATTTGAAATGCAGGTATTAGTTGTAGTTCATAGCTTGTAAAATGGCTGTAAAAACTCCAGTTCAAATTAACGTTTACAAAAAGTTAATAGATTACCTCTATATTCTTTTTTTTTTTGCAAGGTCAGATTATTATTAATGTGAGAAGATAGTGAGTGGCAAATATTACATTGCAAATTTGAAGTAATTTCAGAATCTAATTTGAAAATGTCGTGAGCAAGCCTAATACCCTGTCCTTTCAATCATGAATACAAGGAAAGCGTCTCGGATTGTTACGTCAAGTCTGGTTTTGTGTACACACCTGACTATTCGTTACCTACTTTAAACATATCGTTTGAGTTGTAGCCAACTTAGATGGGAAAGAAAAAAAAAGGCGATTAGAGGCTTTCAAAAAAGTTAATGTATGAGGTAAGGTCGTAGTTAGGGGTTTACTGGGTTTGAACCCCTCTTCCCCAGACATATTTTGTCGATTTGATTATTGGTTTGAAAAATACCGGTAAAAAACTATTTCTTATTCATAAATTGATCTTAAAAATACAGGTAAAAAAGCCGTCATATGAGACGGTTTGACAATTTGCACGGGAGGTAAGTTCTTTCTTCTTGATTCTTATGGTAAACATCCCCCCAATCTTGAATACGGCACTGGTATGAGGGTATACTAAAAAGTAGCTCTTTTGTGACGATCGAAAAAAAGTCATTCAATGCACGGTCGAAAAAAATCATTTTAATGCAAGCTGTGCCGCATCCAGGATTTTTGTTTGGGAGATATTTTTATTTGGGTGGGGTGGGTTATACAAAAAAAACTACAAAATGCAATAAATTTTTTTACATGTGTTTTTTTACTTTTGTGCGGGTCGGACAAAATTCGGGGGGGGGGGAGTCAAGCTAAGGAATTCCTTCCCCTGGACAAGGTCTTGAATGCGAAACTTAAAATACTCAACCCAGGTTCATGTATAACAATTTATTTTTGAATGAGAGAAGGGGGTTGGAAGATGTCAAATTTGACAGATCCCGAAAATATGCCAATTATATGAATCATATTGGCTAATAAGGTAACAGTCTTCAACATTTGTTGAGCAGGGCCGTATCTAGGATTTTTTTCGGGGGGGTTTTACGCAAGGTCTTTTTCTTTTTGGGGGCGGAGGTTTACACACAAAAAAAACTATAAAAAACGCATGCAAATTTGTTTATATCCGGTTTTGTTTCGTTTTTACGAGTCAGACGAGCATTTCGGGGAGGGGGGTTAAAACCCCCTCCTCCCCTGAATACGGCCTTGAGGTTGAGGTTTCTGGGTGATTTCTTCTACTTATGTAAGTGCCTGATTTTACCTTTCTATAAAGCATTTATTTAAACCCATTTTACTAAATTTTTACTTAAAGACGTGGTAGACTCATTAATGTATGATGGTTAACTAACTAACTACTGTTAAGAGTAAATAGTTGGCTATTCTGTAAAGTGTATGCTATTCCATTAAAAGTAAAATAGCCAATGCTTAGGGAGGGGGAGGGGTCAAAGTTGAAAAAAGCTTGGAAGAATAGGAATATAAGTATCCAAACCAAGATTAGAATATTGGAAGCTACAGTGATGACAGTGGTCAAATATGGTTCTGAAGCTTGGGCCCTCCAAAAAGCGAAAGTCAAAACTTTCCGCTTTATATATATATATATATATATATATATATATATATATATATATATATATATATATATATATATATATATATATATATATATATATATATATGTATATATGTATATATATATATATATATATATATATATATATATATATATATATATATATATATATATATATGTGTATATATATATATATATATATATATATATATATATATATATATATATATATATATATATATATATGTGTATATATATATATATATATATATATATATATTATATATGTATATATATATATATATATATATATATATATATATATATATATATATATATATATATATATATATATATATATATATATATATATATATATATATATATATATATATGTGTGTGTATGGTGGAAGATGTCATAAAGAAAGATTTAAGAAAAATGGGAACTTCATGGGAGGGTGTAAAGAGGGAGACTCTGAATAGATTGGGATGGAGGAGGAGCATGCGTAGCTGTGTTGGCCTCAGGCGGCTTGGTGCTGTGGTGAGTTGTAGTTAGCTATGATGGTTGCTCATGTTTGTACACTTATTTAGACATTTTGTGGGAAAGGACAGGGTCGCGACCTCTTGTTTTGGAGGATTTTTCTTTGAGCCTTCAATTTCTCCGAGGGTTTTCCACTTCCAAAAATTGCGTACACCAAGTTGTGCAATGTGGTGCTAAAGTGTGCCATGAGTTGCACCGTGTGAGCCATGCATGGTGTGAAGGGGTGTGACGGAATAATATGTGCTAATGTGTGACAAAAGTGTTTCAACGAAGAAACTGGTTTGTTCTCAAGTTTTACCCATAATGAACTTGAGTGAGTGGTGTTCACAAGTACTAGAATTTTTCGTGGAGAGGGAGCCGGATTTCCCTGTATTATTTAAAAATGATCAGAAATTAAATTTAAAAAACAAGTTTTTTCAACTGAAAGTAAGGAGCAACATTAAACCTTAAAACGAACAGAAATTATTAAGCATATCAAAAGAGTTGTCCCTTTCCCAAGACCTTGCTCTTTTCGCTAAAGTTTTGACTTTTTGTCCTAATTCTTTAAGAACGATACCTGAAACAGAATGGCCGTTTAATTAGAACAATAAGCTTTCTTTTAAAATTCTATAAAAAGTTAGCGTAAAGAGTGAGGCCTTGAGGAAGATACAACCTCTTTCATATTCGTAAAAATTTCTGTTCGTTTTAAGGTTTGATGTTGCTCCTTACTTTCAGTTGAAAAACTTTTTTTTTTTCATAAAATTAGTTGCAGATTGTACTTGTTAAAAAACTTGTTCCGTATGTTTCTCATTAACAAATACAATATGTAAGTAATGAAAAAAAAACAGTTGTAGGGATTTCTCCTATTTATTTCATCCATGTACGTGGCAATTCATCGGTGACTCGTGAAATTTGTAAGATGCTGCATAATGTACAGTCGTAATTGCAATAAAATTACATTAAAAGCGGGTAGCAATTTTAACAAGACAGTGAAAAAACAGAAAAAATCGGAGTAAAAATAATATTAAAAATCTGATTATTTTGGCTTCACATCCAGAAGCATTTATCATTGAAACCAGAATAAATCAAAACGTGTATTTTTTTTAAAAGACTGGAATAAAAAGTAAAATAAGTAAAAAAAAGTAAAGGTAAAATAATATTGAAAAGCCGAATATTTCGGCTTTACATTCGGAAGCCTTTATAATTTAAACAAAAACATATTAAAAACAAGTAATATTTTTTATTTGACCGTGGAAAATTAAAACAGAATCTTTCCAAAACAAAAATATGAATAAAAGTTTGAATATTTCTACTTCAATTTTTCCCTGTCCCATTTAAACCCGTTTTTAAAATATTTTTGTTTCAACTATAAATGAAAAGGCAGTATTGTCTGAGAAATTATTTACAAAAATAATTATTTAATGCACAGCCGTTTGAAGAAAATATAAATTGACTGATGTCTATTCGTATAACAAAGGAATTTATAGAAACTTTTTTTTTGTATTTACCATCTAGCTTTCTTTTCATTAAGAATTCTTCAGGATGGAACAACATATCATCGGTTAGCGTAGACAGTGAAACCGCTGGTTCTGTTATGTACGTTATACGGGTTAGCGGCCATAAATATTTTAATAGGACGAAATAAGGAATGCAAGGTACATACTGCTTTCACACAATTTGAATCGTACTTTGAAAATACCAGGTCCGGTTTTAAATATATTCAAAATAACCGGAAAAATCCATTATTCTATAGAAATTGTCATTCGCCAATGTCTAAAGGGCTAAAAAGTGAAATCCCACCTTTTTATGTAAAGAACTTGAAATAAGGTAAATCGTTTATTTTAAATTGCAATAGAAATACTTTTAATAATACCTGAAGTTTTAAATGGTATCTTATCCCAAAAGATTATTCGGGTCACATCTACTCTTGGTATCGATATCGATCGATTTCTAGTACTACTAACAACTCACTGCCGCATAAAGCCACCTGAGGCCAGCACAGCTACGCGCGGTTCTTCATACCAATATATCAAAAGCCTCCTTCTTTACACCCATCCCAGAAGTTCCAGTTTCTCAAATCCTACCTTACGACCTCCTCCCGACCCATTCGGAGACAACCTACTTTTCGTTTGGTCCTTAATGATTGACCAAAAAGTACGATCAGGGGGGGGCTTCTGACCCTTTACCAGGTCCTATCCTAACCCCTTTGAAAGTAATAAAGTGATATTGCACCTTCTTAAGAATAAATTGCAAGATATCGGAATACTAATTTTGTATTTGTACTAAATTCCCCCTTTCCCCCTCTGAAATGTCTGTTCGACTCGTAAAAACATAACAAAATGTATATAGCCTAAACAAATTTTTGATGCGTATTTTAAAGTTCGTTTTGCTTACACTAGAAACAATTCCTTAATTGCCTTGATTTTAAATTCTGGTCCTCGGTTGATTAATAACAAATTGGGTAGATCCCTTATCTTCTTCTAAATATTTTGCCTCTAATAATGAATGGCACCCCAGAGACTGCCTCTAAACTCTTATGCTTAGAGAGTTGCTAAATCGAAGGGGGTGCGGTTAGTCTCTGCCAGAATTGTAATAAATCTATGCGTACGAGGCTTTCCCCGTGCTTTACTTCGCCAACTTCTGCCTCTCAATGGTCTGAAAAGTTAAGCAACATTTATACATTTCGAATTAATAATAGTCAAGCACCCAATCTGTTATTAATTATTCAATGCTTAGGCACAATAAGGAAAAAGCCTATTTATTAATTGTTTCTTAGTTCATTACAATTTTGACCCAAAAACCGGTTCAGGTTCTTCAAAATGGCTGACCTATTTAAAAACCTTTGAATGAGGATGTACGCCATTGTAAGCTATTAATTAAAAAAAAAAACTTTCCACTAAATAAGTAATTTCAAATTAGGATGCATTGTATGTTATTGTAAGCTACTATTTTGGACGGATAACCTAACGATGGATCCCGCTGTATAATTACCAAGTACTTAATTAAGTTTATTTTTTAAATACGAACGAATCGCAAGTTTTGTTTTAGGTACGTAAAATACTTCGTAAGCTATACTTCATAAGCAATGTCATTTGTTCTAAATCCAAAATTGACATAGATTTAGATAGAGGTGAACATAATTTGACAACTGACTAAAAGGTTGCCATTCGCATTCGGTTGTTTAAAAACTTTGGTTGTCAAAGGTTGTTGGTTGTTATAGACCATTGCTTCTGGTGAGGGGTGGGCAGAGCTACAGCAAATACCCCCCCCCAGATACAGGGAAATCGTATGGAAATTGTAAAAAACATCCATAATCGGAGGGAGAAGGCGTCCAAATAATTACCCACCCTTGCATTCCTGCCTGAATTACATTAAACTTAGTTGTGTTTTCGCTTATTGAAGTATATATATATATATATATATATATATATATATATATATATATATATATATATATATATATATATATATATATATATATATATATATATATATATATATATAATAAATAGTTATAAATAGTATATATATAATAAATATAATAAATAGTAATGGATATTTTTTAGGTCTTGTCAACGCCTTTCAATTGCGATTTTCTGTCCCTCTCGAAATTCTGGTTCCCACATGAAAGAACAGTAGCTTAGAAATATGATGTTTTTTTATAACTATTAATGTGAACCGTCGGAAGAAGTATTTGAAATGGGGTTGGAACTCGCTAACAGCCATAAATTTTGAGAAATGGTTGTTGTTGCAAAAATTCAGAAAAAGAAAAGAAAAGGGAAAATTGACACGAACGTGAAAATTCATATTTTGAAGGTTTTTCTTCTCTGGAAAATTTCCCGAAAAAATCTATGGGAATAATTTTCTGTGAAAAGTAACTATTATTTATAAATTAAGAAAATAATGTCGGTTCTTAGGAATTTTTTGCCAAAAAATTTCCCAAATTTCTGAACCATAAAGGAAAGGAGAAATGCTTTAGGAGAAGATTAGGAATTTTCGAAAATTGCATATCAATCTTGTTTTTCTGAATCATTAAGTCTCATCTTCAAAATATACCAATTCTTGGAATCCTAATTCACGTCCTTATTCAAAAGTTTTATATGCTTTATCTTAGACCGTGAACTTTGTAAACATCGGGATGGCCTGCTGAATGTTGCAACATCTATTCGTTTCAAAATCGCGGCTTCTGAGATTGTGTACTGTTATTACCAAACTTATGTCCCTATGCAAAGGATCGCCATGTAAATGTTTGGAAGAAATATTTTGAAATATATCCCATAAAATTTCACAGTATAGGAAATTAAAATAACTTATTTTGTTGTGAAATTACCAAGGACAGTAAACATGAAAACTGATTGTTTGAATTGGTTCAGCGGAAACTCATACAACCATGTATATTTTTTAAAATGTGGAAGAATCAAGAATCTAATATTTAGTTAAAATATCCATATGCAGCTGAGCATTGTAGTAGCGGATGCCAAAGTAAAAAAAGGGAAATATGGGCGAAATCTTGGCAAAAATTAGCCAGAACATATATAGCTCTCCTTTGATAGTGTAATTGTCTTTGAAAATCAATATATTGTTTGTTTGAATTTTCAGCACAGCCGAAGTTGACTAATCAGTTTTGATTTATTATTTTCACAGTTCAACGCGACAACACTGGCGAAAATGAACTGTCCTAAAACTTTTAATTTCGAAAAAAAAAGAAAAATGGCAATTTTCTGGTATGAATAGGCCTAAGATGAGTCAAGAGGGCAAAAAAAAGTGTTTTATTTTGATTTTCTTGGCACCAGAGAGTATGGGTAGCTTGCAAGAGGTGAACTGGCGCTAGAGTGTTGACAAAAAATTCAATGCTATCTAGCGTTTGATGACACGACATTTTTTCAGTAAATCATTCAATTTGTGTCGTTGGCAAGATTAGTGGAGTTAAGTGTTTGATCTCAGTCCCCGATAGACAAACGATTTCAAATCTTGAAAAAATGCCCATTGTCGCCAAATGCTAGATGGAGTCGATGGTTTTTTGTCGACACTCGCCCCAGTTTTCACTCTTATAAGTTACCCATGTGCTGTGCTTGGTACTTTAACTTTAAGGTTAGTTCTTTGCCAATATAGTAATTTTTAATTTGGCTTATGGGCTCTAAACGACGTTCAATCTATCCGACTGGTATACGTTCACTTTTTAAGATATTTTATTTTCTAGGTCCTTGGAGTCCTTAGGTCAGGTAACCTCTCGAATGTCTGTGAATGCAACGGATGATGTCTATGCAAGGACTAGGCAAAAATTAGTCGTAGCTAAAGAAGATAATGAAAAAAATTGGTAAGCTATTTCACCTTTTTAGTTGTTAATTTTTTCTTTTTTTAATTTTGAAATCCATTAGTAAATTATTTTTGCTTTTCCCAGTCTTCATTTCTCCCTTCATTATCGAGCTTATGCTAACAACTCTTAGATTAATAACATACGGTGCTCCCTCCTTTGGTGCTACGGTGCTACGGTGCTAACCTCCTTTGGCTTATAAAGACCAGAGCGTCGTTTACAAAACTACGTATTAGATTTTGTATTGAATTTTTGTGAATACGGTTTGCAAACCGTATTCAACGGTGAATACGAGTTCAGTGTGGTCAAACAAAAACCACACACGCGATCAGTCCGATAATTGGAGAAGTTGCAGATGTGCTTGTGCTGCCTCATGAAAAAAATTTAGAAATTCAAGAAGAAAACAAAATATTCCACAATGAAATAATTCTTAGGGCACGAAGACTGAATGGTCATTGCGTACCCTTAATCATTTTCCTCCTAACTTGAAATAATGTATGAGACAATCAGATAAATAAAACAATATTACTTGCAATTGAGACTTACGCAATTCTCGCTGTTGCTCTGCAGTGAACATAAAACTGTATCCACTGTGATTATCGCCAATGCTGCCTCATGAAAAAAACTTTCTATAATAATTGACAAGAGTACTGATGTGAGTAATTCCAAAAGCATAGTGGTTGTAGTTTGTCACGTCGATGACGCGAAGGAAGATCAGAGGGGTGGATAGAAGAAAGTAATGGAAGAATCATTCTTGAAGCTGATTGATGTACAGCAGTGCACAACTGGAGATGTGCAGTGCCTCTCTGTGCAGTGCAACTGGAGCAGTGCACAACACAGCGCTAACAAGCCTTCTGTTTAAAGAAATTGCAGTGCCAAAGCAGAATCTGATTGGTTTTACATCAAACAATGCATCTTCATTGTCTCAACTTATGTACAATCATCATGAAATTTAAAAATAGAGGCACATGACCAAATTTATGAGAATTAATGAGCATTAAGACATTTTTCATATTTTACTCATTATTCATTTAAATAACTCGTGTTTTAATAGTCATTTTAATATATATATTGAGGCATTAGTTAATAAATCATTCTAGGTTCACAGTTAATTCTAATTGAATTTGAAATGTATACTTTTTAAATTAAGATTTCCACCTGGAACGTTTTCTTGGTTATTATGGTGATCTTTTTTTTTGTCTTTCTGTTTAGTTGATTTTGTGACAAATAATAATAAACAAAAGCTCAAAATAAAAACTGTTTTCAGTAAAGCACGAATGACGTTTTGGTCTTTAGAAGGTAAAGGGGGCCTTTTTGAGGTAGTTTTGTTCGTTTTAAGTTTGGCTTGATTATTTATTGTAATTTCTATTTTTTTGGGTTTCATCTATTTATTTTTAGTGATTTATGTTCGTTTAACGCTTGAATTACTATTTGACTTCATTGTTCTTCGTCTTAAGCTTAATATACCCTAGCTCTTCGCTCTCTTCGATTTTTTTTTAATAATCAAACAGGGAAAGAGAGATGACTTTCCTATGCTTCGGAGTTAAAAAGTGTCCTCTGTTTTCATTGGTTTACTTCCGTGATCTTTTCGAAAGCCAATCAGATTATTCCTGGAACGATGTCAGAAAGGGAAGCCAAACAACACCGCCTTTTTACCTTTTGTTGTTACGTCAAATTTTGAGCCAATAAAAAGAGCACGTCCAGATTGGTCCTTTTGTATAAAATTTTAAGCCAGTATTAAGAACGACACATTTTTGAGTCAGAACATTTTTCTACAAGTAAGTTCTCTGTTTTGTGAGCTTTTATTGTGAATCAGGTAATAAGAAGAGAAAGAAATCTTGTATTTGGATTTGTTAAATTAAATGTTATGTATTTTTTAAGAAGTAACTTGTATATTATCCGACAGTTTTCGTTTAAAATATATTTAAAATATATTTTACAATTGTGTAGTAATAAAGAACATCCTGTGGGTAAGATTCGCTCAAATTGATGTTGCAAAGCGTTAGGCCAGTTTGTTCCAGAAAAAAGAAAACGGTACAGTGACATCAATTCACAAGAAATACTGGGGGGGGGCAATTTTCCAAAATCAAAAGGGATAATTTTTTGTTTCTTTCCCTTTTTTTCCATGAAAATATCACAAAAGGCATTTTTCTAAACCCAGAGGCAAATGCCCCACTCCCCAGTTGACAATCTTAAAACAGTAGGAAGTTAATGGCCAAGCACTTCCAAAGTTTTTCTTAGCCAAATAAAGAGTCGACAAAAAAAGTCTTTTGTCCCACATTAATCTGTCCTCTGTATGCTAGAGTATCCTAGCCTAAAAGCGTGATATTTATTCTCGCTACGCAAATAGAATGTTATATGGTTTTAAATCAGCAACAGGTCCTTAGTCATTCACGTATTTGCGTGGGCGAAGGATACTCCAAGTGCGTAAGCAGAGAGGGCGAAGCTTTCTTTTCATCATTGGAGAAGTTGTGGAAACAACCACCTACAGTTTGTCTGGAAGAGATAAACAAATTATGGAGTCTATTGTTACATCAACGATTGCTTAGAGGAAGGATGAAGGATAAATTATTGTCAATTTGGGAACCTCATCCTCCAGATTCGGTTGATTAATGTGCTTTTTGTCTGTTTTGTGTCACTTAAAATATTCAACAAGGGGGGTGGGAGGGGTCCCTTCCCTTTGAATAAAATTTGAAAAGCAACCCCTCCTCGGAAAAGTTGAAGAAAATTGGCTCACAAGCATGACCATATCCAGGGGGGAAGGTACCTGGTTCGAACCCCTTCCTCGGAATTTCGTCCGAATCGTACAAAGCAAAAAAGAAAAAAAAAAAAAAATCGCAAACAAAATATTTGTATACCTAAATTATCTTGATAAGTATACGCCTAAATTGGGGCTGTTGAGAAGGAAACATGTTAAGAAAACAATTCTTAATTCATAATATGCAGGGTGATTTTAGTTCGCGCATTTTGACTTCAAGACTAATCTGCTTTACCCCCCCCCCATCCTATTGTGCAAATATATAATCAATTATAGCCTATATTTCCAATGTATTTTGTCATGTGTCACTTGCACCCGTAAATTGAATCAACAATGACGAAATCAAGAAACGGAAAAACACACGGTAAATCTGTAATTTGGGCTATATGTTTGCACATGGGGGGGGGGGTCCATTTTAACATCCCAAATTCTAGGCTCATACATCTTGATAATCACTCAATATTTTTGCGATTCTCTCTGGATTTTTCTTATATAATCCCCCCTTCCGAATGAAAATCCTGAATACGGCCCTTTAATGTTAGACATGCCTATTTCTGGATTAATCCTTACGTGTTATAATTGAAGGAAGTTTAGCGATTTTTTTCTCTTTTTTCTTAGCAAAGCTATACAGATTTTCCTGCTGGTGGATCCTTGTAAGAATAACGAGCCTACCTACCCAAAACAATCTACACACAAGAATCTACGGTTGGTCTATTGTTTGTGTAATGCATGCAAAAATGGAGTTGTAAAATCATATTTTATGCTGTGAAAAATTATTATGTTAGTGGCGAGTAACCATGGAAAGCTCGTAAAAGTTTCGAGATAGTAAATCACGCGACCTATTGTTTTCTCTTCTAATTATTGCTATAATTAACATGATAAAATGTACATCCGAATTGAAGCTGAGAAGGATGTGTAGATAGCTATTGGACATAATCTGTACCTTCAATTACACATATTTAAAGATTCTGCAACTTTCCGGTTTAAACAATTTGCGACACTCCCACCTTTTCTGCCAAAAGTTGTCTGTGTAGGATAGACCAGCTGCAGCACTGTTTTTGAAATTTTGACACCTCAGATTAAAATTCCTAGACCTTAGGTCCTCCTGTGCCTCCAGAGGCACCTAGGGATTCACAAGGGCTCTTAGGGTCTTCTCGGTATCTTCCCGCTCGACTTGCACGAATAGGGTATTTTTTTGCACGATCACCCGTCATAGATCCTGAAAGTAACCACTGGAAGGCCGTTGATCGAAATAGCTATAACAAAATTTTGATCCGATGCCATGGGGGGCCAATGGGTTGTCTTAGGGCAAAAAAGTTGTAGAAGGGAGGTTGGGTGCCTCCCAATCACCTTCGACTCTTCATAATGACACAAGAACTTTCTAAAACTATTATGGTTGTGGCCAGTTGAAAGAAAAGTTCGTAATGGAAAGCTCAAGAACTTTCAACATCATGCGTCCTAATGCTTTCTCTACTTTTTGCATGATTAAGATTATATTTATCATAGTCAAATATACATCCGAATTAAAGACAAGAAAAATAACTTTTTCGACCTTGAAAAACGGGAGAGGATCGATAGATGCGTGAGGCTGCTTTTTACGGAGAATATTATTCACATTAATACTAATTCAATGTTCTTGAATTAATGACCGACAATTAATAATCAATAGCAGAGGAGCATAGCTTTATTTGAAGAGGGTTCTGGAATTCGACGTAATGAGTTGAATATTATACGCGTGTAGGCCTACTAGGAACAGAAGTGTTTTATCGCCAAACGCACTTAGATGTTTTTTTTTCCATTTTACCCGAAAAATTGAATTTTTAGAACATTAGAAACGTGTACAATCCCCTAATACATTTAATTTTTTTCCTTTTACCGAAAAATTGAATTTTTAGAGATGAAAGCCTGAAATGGTCATGGAAGATACATTTGACCTTGTATAGTTATAGATTAAGTCAAGACTACCACATGCTTTCGTTTGTAGTTATAAGTAATTAAATCTTCCCATGTAGCAGAGAAAATTTCTCATGGTTTTGAATATTTTTAAAAACATTTTTATTTTACTTTTTTGGTCTATGGGAAATCTTTAAGGACAGAATAGTAAATGTTTTCTGGTTCCAGTGAGTAATTCTTTACTGTTCATTTTGTCTTTAAAACTTAATGCCGGTACCACGCCTACCTCTCCTTCGAGCAACAATAGCCATATCATTAATTGTATGCTATTAATATTATGTTTGTCAGTGATCATTATGTCTTTTGATGATTTATCTGCGAAAATTTCGACCTCTAAACAAACAAAGTTGAATAAAGGCGTAAAAATGAATATGTTGGGTCCCCAAAGAACATTTTCAGCTTCTTAAATGATTAGCTTCCAAAAGATGGTGTTTGTGTCGTGGTAACCCTGGCCCTTCGATTTTTTTTTTTACCTATGATGAAGAATTATAAGTTGTGAAAAAGTTGCCACAACAGGAATTGTACCCACAGCTCCAGGACACCCAACTAAGAAAATAAACATTTGCGTGAAATACACTCTCTTATCCCCCTCTCCCCGTTCTGAAAAGTGGTTCTTCCTTATTACCAATAGCTGAAATGTGCATATTTCTTTAGTATCTTACATGTTGCATAATATTCGTAGATGTTTGTTTTAATTCAAAGTCGTTTAGAAATTATTGCTTATGTTCTTGTAATCGAACCAGCCTTACATGGTTGTTCATTCTTCTTAATGGAAAAGAAGAATATAAAATTTAAATATAAGTTTCTGGTTAAAGTATTTTTTTCAATAAGTTAATATATTTTTTGGTTTTGTGCATCTCTGCTTTTCAATGGCTTCGTACTAATGCAACAAATCAACTTCAATTTGTAGTCTATCTCAGTATTTTCGGAAGCGAAAGCCCAACTCCCCCTCCATAATATATACTTGACTGTCTGACGCGTTTCAAAATGGAAATAGATTTCAGTAAACACTTTGAATTGTTTATGAACATATTTACGTCTCCAGAGAAGATTACGTCTTTTCTCTGCTGATTATAGTCTGATTGCCTGTTGCGTAATTAATACAATGAACTTACGTTGGCGGTGATTTTTTTCCGTAATGGTCTGCAAGATTGAAATTCCCAAAACAGAGGGGAGGTACCTTGGGGAAGAACTGATGCGAAAAATTGCTTTAGATTTTATAGATTGCTGTAATTATTTTTTACATAAAAGCACGAGTTGGAACAAATTCTTTTTTAATGAATTTCTGCATCCTAATAAATATCGTAGTATACTGAGATAGGTACAGAAAAGCTGGTATTGTGCACCAAGTACACGTAATTATTTCTAAAATTGCAAAGAAAGCGTTTTTTTTTCTATAGAAATATGGTTACTATTGGCTACAAGACTCACTCAAGGTGGCATATTTTATTTATGCGCATTTTCTCATAAGAAGTCTCAAATCTGCTCTTTACCTATCCGTTTAACAGGGTTGTATCGTTGACATTTTACGGGGAGCCTGTGGGTTTTTCTTCAATTTCAGGAGTTTGAGGTAAAAATATTGGGTAAAAAACTATAGGTACTTGTTAAATAAACAGAACACACCCAAGAAGTGAAGTCAGGTTAATCCTAACGAAATATAACTTTGATATAACCTTTAGTTTATGTAATAATATAATTTGGCACATTAGGGGGGGGGGTAAAGTATTTGGACAGCGTCCCCAATCTAACCTTACTTCTACCCCCCTAATGTGAAATTTTATAAGTCCAATGCATTCTATCACCCGTCACTGGTCTTTGTGGCTATAAAGCCGGTTTTCTGAGATCTAACCTAAGCGTAGTTCTTGCCTGTCTTTCGTTTAATTAACAAATACCAAACTATCTAAGGCCTCTTGGAAGGTATTTATTCCAGAGAAGGAAGGGTGGGTGAGGGGGGGGGGGGCTAATTTGAGAAAACCAAGAAATGGACGAGTTATCTGAAACATCTTAATAATATACCTTTTCTATTTTGAGTTCGGCTTGGGTGGGACGTAAACGTACGAATCTCCAACCTGCTTCGTGCTTGCTGAGGGGGAGTATTAATCACCAAAGGAAGTTATGTCTTTCAAGTTATTGGACACAAGACAACTGTTTATTACGAAATTATTTCAATGAACTGTGGCTGACGGTGTTTTTTTCTATTGTTATTATTTTTTTTTTGAGGCCGAACCTAATAATTCGGAAATTCTAATTTCCCAGTCAAAGGTGATTTACATTGGAAACTAACTCATGCCAAGAAGGTATTATTGAATTCAATATATTTCAATATATATATATATATATATATATATATATATATATATATATATATATATATATATATATATATATATATATATATATATATATATATATATATATATATATATATAAATTAGAGTAGGTTTCGAAATGCAACAGAAGATTGGATTCTGTTCTTGATTTTTAAATTAAAAAAAAACAAAAAAAACTCAAATGGTCCTGAAGTGAATATTGTTGTTTTTAATAAAACTATGCATCGTTTTTTTTTTTATAATCATGTATTGCGACCTACGGTCCGCGACACCTTGGCTTTGCGATTAATTTAATATATAAAATGCTAACCATATCAGTTTTTATTTCTTTCTGAGGTGGCAGCCGATCCATAAAATATTTCTCCTATTTTTTCCGGTCTAAAGCCTACAGAAGTTGAATAGCTGGTTTGCAATAAGTTTAAATATAACTAATTTAGCCTACATTAGGTAGTATTGGATTCTTGTCTCTTTTAAAGGCCTCTATAACCTTCGAGAGTTTTTTCACCCCCAGTTCTTTTTAGCCTAGTATCTTCGGTTCCATTATACATGTATATACGAAGGAGGGAGTGCATGAGAACATTGAGAGTTTACTTGTAAAAGATGTTATGACCGAAAAAACTCGTTCTTCTTACTGGATCAAGTCTGTATGCAAAATTTTTGTTCGGGGGGGGGGTATAATTTTTTCGAATCATACAAAAGCTAGGGGCGAATTTCGAACCCGGTTACTTCCCTTGTATATATTTGTTTTGTGATAACAACCCGAGGGCATGGACTTTAAAGGTTTCCCTCCAAAAGAAAGTTCATCAATAATTGTGTCATTAGGTTTACTTTTTTTCAAAGCAGATGTTATAAATTGCTCATTCTTACTTTTATGATAGTTGATTAATGCTACTGAGATTGAAGATGTTTGACTTGTCATATGGTTGAAATATGGCGCTAATTTTCGTTTGACTATCACTTTCAGTGATCTGAATCATTTTGGATTTATTTAATTTTTATGAGAAAAAAATAGCTGGAAGATGATAAACCATATGCTCTTGCTATGTTGGCTTGTACAGGAATAATCTCTGTGCTGCATTTTTATTTATTCATTAAAGTTTAATTGTTCCAGATTGCAAGAATTTTTTAAATGTTATTTGTCTTTTAGCGACCACACTCAAGAAGTGAGGTCTGGTTAATCACAATGACATAGCCTTTATCAAAATATTGTGAAAATATAATGCTTTAGATATAATATAATATAAACTAAATTAGATATAATATATATAAATATAATATAAACATAATTACGGGAACTACAACAGAGAATTATGGAAAGCAGGGTGCCCAGAAAGCATTATATTAAATATATCACCTAAACAACTCTATATATTGAATTTTTAATTAAAATATACATGAATCGTAGTTTTATCAATGAAACTAAGCTAATAACATCGATTGCAGACGGATAAACCGGTTTTACTCAGATGAAAAACATGAGTATGGTCTAGGGCCGTGTTCATAGTTTTTCTGGAGAGGGGGGGGTACAAAAGAATTTTTTCTGGTGTAGCTACAAACAAAACTTTTAAAAAATGCATTAAAAATTTGTTAATATTCATTTTTGCTACGTTTTTACTAGTCCGACAAAAAAATTCGGGAGGGGGGATTCAAACCCCCCTAACCCCGTCATTGATACGGTGTTGGTGTGGTTGCTGTAAGACACGAGTACCAAAAGGTTTTTCGGTAAACCTTTGGACCATTATCTCTTTATATTTCATCACAACGAATTTCAAATATTGACAATATCCGTCCATTTTATGCTTGCTGCATATATGATTGAGGACGAATATGCCACTGAGTGGCAATATGTTCTGAGTAACTGAGTATTTCTTATACATTGCTTTTCGACAACTTTAAACCGATTGACTATCTCATAACTTTCCCTCCATAGAACTTCTGTCTTGGCCAAAGTTTTTTTTTTCTCACGGCACATAATGGCCAAAAAAAGTGTCTTACTATAGTAGCCTAAGATCTCTTACTAATTCTAAAGGGCAATAAGACTTAATAAAAAAAAAGCCCTTGTCGTATGTATGACGATCAGTGGTTTGATAAGCTCTGTCCCAGCCCTGTTAAAAAGAAACTAAACAAACAAACCAAAAAACAATTAACCAAAAAAAAGACAAACCAAAAAAAAAGCCCTTGTCGTATGTATGACGATCAGTGGTTTGATAAGCTCTGTCCCAGCCCTGTTAAAAAGAAACTAAACAAACAAACCAAAAAACAATTAACGCTTTTTATTTTTCTTGTCTGAAGGGCCCCCACAATTGCCGAAGCCGGAATATAAAAGTCTGCGTTTTAGATGGATGTCAAACTGTTTGGCTTATTTCAACCAGGGGTGTCAATTTGGGGAGGGGTCAGGAGACAGTGATCCTCTTCTTAATTTTGAATCTTTTTTGCTGCTTGTTACTTAAACGAAACAGACCCAAGAATTGAAGTTGGCTTAATCACAATGAAATATAACCTTTAGTCTATATAATAATATAATTTGGCACATTAGGGGGGGGGGTAAAGTATGTAGACAACACCCTTAACCTAAACCCCACTAGTCCTAATGGAAATACAGAGCCCAAATTATACAAGTCCAGTGCATTCTGTCTCTAGTCATTTGCCTTTGTGGCTATGAAACCAGTTTTCTGAGATCCAACCTAGGAGTAATTCTTGAGGGTGTTTCTTTTAATTAGCATGTACTTTTTTGTATTTCCATTGAAAAAATCGCAAGAAAACAAAATCTCCCCCTACTACTTAAATTTGATTATTTTTTTTCATATCTACTTCTTTCAAAAAAAAAAAAAATCATTGCCCTCCTATATCTTTTTAAATTGCAGCCCTTATTTCAATTAAAAGCTGGTTTTCAATGTTCTTTGAAGTCATTGATAAGAAACCCGAGGCTGATGCTTCGGTATAGAAGTAGAAAAATCAAGCTTCACCGTTTTAATACTGCAATTATTTTCTTCAAAAGACATTAAATTTACCTCTATACACGATCACGTGGTTTGACATGGAATAAGAAAAATGAACGAAGCACAATCAGTTGTTTCAGTTTTGCGAAATAAGCATAAAAAAAAAAAAACGCTAATTTATGTTAAACCTGTTTTTGTAATTTCGAAAAACATATGGTTGACTGGATAAAATTGAACTTCCTGTACTCTAAAAAGTGATCAATCAAAGACAGTCGGATAAATTAAAGGAATAATTGAATACTGTCAACTAGGGAATATTATTACTTTATAGGGAGGATGGGGTGGGGGATATTCTTACTGTATCATATGTATTAGCTGAGAAAAAATCTTACTGTACAGGCGGATGGAGTGGGGGATATTCTTACTGTATAATATATATTACTATATAAAGGAGAAAATTAAAGAAATAATGAAAACCATCAGCTGCAGAATATTCATGTATATTTAGAAGAAATATTATAATGTCTATAATAGTTCGAAATTTCACTCCCCTCTACTGACAGATTTTCTCAACTGTTAAAAAATGATGAAATGCTGGGACATTTACGCCTAATAACCTGCTTTATGAAGTGCTACCCCCTCTAAATAAAAGCTTATAGTAACAGCTTTTTGTTGGCGAAAAAAATGTGTTTTTTTTGAAGGTTTTGGGACAGCTATTCATTTTTTTTTTCAAATCTAACGAAATTCATGTGGAAATTTACTAAGCTATTTGATGTTTAATTTTGTCTTGAAGCCACCACACTCAAGATCTTGTATCGCGAACATGAGAAAATAACCAGTTTTCATGGTCTTTATACCAGAAAATATTAGCTTCGGCTCGGTGGGAAACTACATCGTAGCTATATTTTAATTAAAAATTTAGTTGGTATTTTGTTTAGGTAAGGTTAGTTTAGGTTACATATTTAATGCAACGCGGTCTTTGCGGCCCCCCATCCATAATTCTTTGTTGTATTTTTTTTTTTAAATTTGTTGATTAATTGTTACATTTCCATCATATTTTGTTTTATTTCATTAGCATTAACCAAACTTCACTTCTCGATAGAACTTGTGTGTGGTGGCTATAAGACACAAGTACCAATGGGAGATAAAAAGCTTATAATAAATTGAAAATGTTTTTGCTGCGTTGTATAGGAAAAGCTGTATTTTTTCCGAAAATCGCAATGTTGTGGAGTTATTTATAATAGTTTAGCGCTAGCCAAGTCCATGGGGTGGCTGGAGGGGACTCCGTCCCTGTCGTCTAGGAAGTCTCGAGACTTTAATCTTCTCATAATTTACCCAGTAGCGTAGAAAAATGAAATGGGATAAGAATTAAGAGATAATGAGGTGGCACCAGTGAACCATTTTTGTACTTTTGCTTCAAGGGGGGGGGCTATTATTTGGCGGGCCTTTTCAGGACAAGTACCTGGGGTGAGGGAGTGTGGTATTGCGGGGTAGGCTCTCCAACGATTTCATTGCCGTCTATCTCAGCTTCATATATACAATGATTTCACCAATAACAAATATACTCAAACCTCGCGTTGCAGCACCGCCTAGCATATCTGAGTCTAGTACTTTGAATTTAAAGTTAGACCGTAACTGAGGGATCAAAACAGCCTCCTTGGTTCTTAGAAGGAACGGACTCGACTCCCATTGATGGGAAGTAACCTAATGTATAGCAAGTTTTAGTTGTTCTACATCGTTTAAATGTATTTAATTCATTAATGTTAAATAATTAAAACACGTCGAGCAACTAAAAGATCCCTGAGTAATCCTGTTTCCAAAGAGATGAAAGTTGGGAATTGAGGGGGCAGGCTACACGACCAAATATGCATGAATCGCCATTCATTGGGGCGGTCCGTTCTGGCTTCAGAAGCCAAAAGAATTCTAGTGCCATCTGAGTTTTCCACACTTAATGGCAACTTAAAAAAGAATTTGCTGATGAAATGGAACATTGTTGACTCATGTTTTCAATCTGAATTTTCTGAATTCTCTTCAGTCATGTTTTATGTTTTCATTATTCAATCACAATGTGCCTTCGGAAATTCAAAAACCGTTATGTTATAGCTTTAGAATAGAGTAGACACGGAAAAATGCTTTTTATGTGACTGCTACTTGGTTTTTTCAGCAGGGTGTTTCCTGACATGATTTGAAAAACGGTCAGAAACTAAAAAAAAAAAGAAAGAAAACAAAACAAGATTTTATGACAGAAAGTAAGGAGCAGCATTGAGACTTAAAACGAACAGAAAATTTTCCGTTTATAAGGGGGGTTCCCTCGCTTCAACCCTCGCTACGTAACTCACATAACTGCGAGCTGTATGCGTAGTTCGGAGCTATTCAAATTTCCAATTTCCAATGATAAATTGATCTATGAAGCCTTATCTTTTATTTACGAGTTGAAAGCTAGCTACACAGCTATAAAACATCATTCTCAAGTTGTCCCTTCAGATGCAAAGGGAAACATACCCTTGTGGTGGCTGAGCGGATAAAGCAGTGCCTGCAAATCGTGGGTGCCGCGGTTCAATTCCTGGGTGTTGTAAGGGGGATATATAATTAATGCTAAGGTGAAGGTATTTTTTTGCAAGGTTATTTTTGTTTTACTAGTTGTTTATCCGGTAAAAGCCACCTGTCCTGTTTAAATTTTGCTAATTTATTATTTACTATTATTTGTTTTTTAGTTTTTAGCTCTAATTTTTCTCTGGACGAGACGAAGAGCCAACGTTTTCTTTTGATGCTAAAGTCGTTAAAAATATTCAAGCTGCAGAATTAATATGAAATTACGTCACAGAGTTCTACCAAGTTTTATCAATCGGCCAAAACGATTGCTTGGTAGATTTGCAAAATTTGATATTCACATTCTTTAGAACCAAGAAAAAATTAATCGAAATCAAATCCCTGGCCTCTGATGTCTCGTTGACAGTTGAAAAACATCCTGAACAAAGTATATTCCAGTCTTTATAACTGACAAGAATGGCAACTGACGCTAGTTTTGACAAAAGCTACCAGCGCCATCTAGTGTTTGGCTTTTTTTTTCATGCCTTTTAATCATGCTTCTTTCTTGAACTGATATCAGATAATTGTTACTACACGTTTTAACAATTGCACCAGTTGAACTTATTTCCTCATTTTTACACTGAACAAAAAGGTAAGAAACGCCATACGCTAGATGACGCCGAGGAGCCAATACTCAGTCTTGTAAGTTACATCTACTCTGGTAATAAATATGACTATCCATTGTAGGTAATTTCAGCTATATTTTCTATTATGTTTGTGTCAAATTTATATGACAATGGGCTTTGTAAGGCCGCGTCTTCGTTTGCACTTTTCATGTGAAGTTAACCCGTGGCTGTCAAGACGATGTTCAATCAATGCCTATCCTTTTGTGGTGGGGCCGTAACCACCGTATTGGGATGCACCCTGTTTGGTTACCCGTTTCGAAGTTACAAAGTCAACTTCCCTCAAAAAAGGCACATTGTGCTTACTAAACTCCATTACTTTTTTGTTTCTTAGGGAAGTGAGTAATATTTTAGCATCAAGAGTGAATAGGCATAGAAATGCTTCAGGCCCTTTTCTATTTCAACCTATCTCAACCTTCTATTTCATCACCATTAAATTTATTCGTCTTAAAGGATTTACATTTATTTGTTGAAACCATTACCAGAAGATTACCATTAAATGACAACGGTTTAAAAGCGGTACACAATGTTTATATATGTGAGGTTTTGGATCGGAGGCTTGCTTCTGTTCTCCAACTTTACAGACAACAAATTCATGCACGATTGTGATGTAAAAATGGTGTGACGTTCCCTCTTTTCTGCAATAATATGTATCTAGATAGCCTATTGTTAAATACGCTATTTGGGGGATTGGGCCCCCTTGTCCCTGAGGATACAAAATGTCGTAAAATCTTGGTCAAACGTCATATGGGGTCATGGGAATTTCAAGGGTGATTAGTGCTCTCCTACTCATTCTGTCCGATAAAAAGGGCTCTAGATCTCCTCGCGTGAAGTTTAGTGTGACCTGGGTGAAGAGGTGGTGCACCTGGTGGCGGAGAATGGATAGTGCCTCGTAGTTGATTACGCCTCGTTTGTTTTGGGGGATTTTGACGAACTACTGCACTTTCGTTCTCTTATTTATATATGCATGTGATACTAATCTATTTACCTGAATATAATTTCCGCGATCTCTGATTGTTTAAATTAGACAAGTTAAAATGATATAATGATGTCATGTGCGAGTTGTAAAGTTCATGGCTAAGCCTAAAGCGGTTTTATTAATATGAGTTTTGGGTTAGTAACTTTTTGTTTTAATGGCTAATAAATTGCTTTATGCTTCTCTGCAGGAAGAAAGGAGCAATTCTCCAAATTTCTTCATTTATTGGAATTTATGCAGGGTGACGAAGGGGGGGGGGATAAACTTGAAAATAAATGTAATTTAAAAAAGAATGGTATAAGAGCATGGACTAATAGCTAAAAACCGATCTTGGTATGTGTCCATTGTTCAGAACACACCCAAGAAGTAAAGTTAGGTCAATCATAATGAAATATACGTAAATATGATGAAAATATAATACTTTAGTTACAAAATTATGGAAACTCCAACAGAGAATTTTGGTAATAATCATCTGTCTCCAGAACGCATCATATTAAATACCTAACATAATCTAAACCAACCAAAATACCATCTCTATATATTAAGCATTTAATGAAAATAATTTCTACAACGTAAGTTTCAACTGAGCCTAATCTAATTTTTTTTTCAAATACTGATGGGTATAAACCGGTTAATAATGAACAAGTACCCAGACCTTTTCTATAGTTATACAGCTGAACATAAATTTTTTTCTCCGGTGACGAGTTGTGCAATGTCGTACTTAAAATATAATAAAGTCATCAGAAAAAAAAATCAGACGTAAATATATTTATCTACGCATTTTTTTGTCCTTTCTCGAGAGTGACTACCAGTTTTTATGCACGTAGAAGGCCTCCGGGTACACACCTCCCTTATACATCATGAGTTTTACGATTGTACCTACAGTTTGTTATATTTTTCTTGTTGTTAATTTTTTTGGTAGGCTAGTAATCCTCCCACCCAAATACATTCCTGCTTATATCTCTCCCTAAATAGGGTCTGAACATTAAGTTCCACGACATGAAACAGCTTTTATATTAACTTTGTCCGGAAACCAAAAAAAAATTGTTTGATAATGATTTAAAAGATGTTTCATTTAATAATAGACTCTCGCATAAATTCTCAAAGGCTTTTGAAATTTTCTGTTGCTAAGGAGAATTATGTTTCGTTATGCTCAAAAATTTTTAAAATAGTATTAGCGTTATTTGCAGTTCAATAATGTCACTGTTATTCTGAAAATAAGGATTAAATTTCTTTCACTAACTTTCAATTTATTTAAAATCCAATATCAGTTGGAATTTTCTTGTAGTTTCTAGATTAATTTCACAATAATTTATGGTCTTGCAGGAAGTTCTTTTAATGTTAAAACTGAGGTTTCAAGCGATCCTTATTTATTGCCAAAGACCTGGTTGTGGCTCTGTTATCTTAGCCATTACAATAGACTATATTTTTTACTACCAATGTTTCACTCGATTTTTGGCAGGGCCGTATCCAGGATCTTTGTTCGGGGGTTGGGGGAGGTGAACAAAAATTAGAAAACGCTTCAACAAATTGTTTATATGCACTTTTGTTAGTTTTTCCGCTCGAACAAATATTTCGAGGGGGGCGGCTCCTAGCCAACTTTGATCTTCGATTCCTGGCTGTTGCAAGGGGGATATATAATTAATGCAAAGGTAAAGGTATTTCTGTCAAGGCTGTTTTTATTTCACTGGTTGTTTATCCGGGAAAAGCCACCTGTCCTATTTAAATTTTGTTAATTTATTATTTAATAATATTCGTTTGTTGATTTTTAGCTCTAATTTTTCTCTGGACGAGACGAAGAGCCAACGTTTTCTTTAGATGCCAAGCCGTTAAAAATATTCAAGCTACAGAATTAATATGAAATTATGTTACATTGTTCTACCAAGCTTTATCAATCTGCCAAAACAATTGCTTGGTAGATTTGTAAAATTTGACATTCATATTCTTCAAAACGAAAAAAAAAAAAAAAAAAAATCAAAATTAAATCAGTGGCTTCTGATGTCTCGTTGACAGTTGAAAAACATCCTGAACAAAGCATATTCCAGTCTTTGTAACTGACAACAATGGAAACTGACGCTAGTTTTGACAAGAGCTACCAACGCTATCTAGCGTTTGCATTTTTTCAAGCCATTAGTCAATCAAATAGTTTGACCTTCAAAACCTACCAGTTTTTTGAAACAAAATGATATCAGTCTACTCAAAAGATCTGACAAAGAGAAATTCAAAGTGATACTCAACTCTAAGAGACTCGATGGCTCAAAATTAATAGTAGGCTCACCTTTATAAGCGAAATGCTGTTAATTTTGGTCTTTTCTTTTTTTTTGCGTTGAAATTGACTTGCAATGTATTTGGCTGAGTGACCATCTTCTAATATCAGCTTGGAGCTCTAAAGAGATTTTGCTGGAATCACAATATGTCAGAAATTTGGTGTGCGTTTCCGTATCTTCAGCGGAAATATAAAATTTATTTCCTAGATTGTCATAGTTGACCTTAGTCCGGATCCTTGAGACACTCCAAGTGTCATTTGATACTCCTTCGATGTTGCACTGCTAAGGACAACTCTTAACGGACGAAAACACAGCTTAATCCCACCACACTTAGTACTGGTCACCTCTCAATAATTCTTTTATCCCATCGTTATGCTATGGCGGCCCCCTCTGTACTATTTAATTAAGGTTTTTCAAAGATACACCAGAGTTTTTGTTCATTTAGATCAAGTCCAAGTCACCCTAGCTGTCACTGAACTGAATTCCGTTAGTGTTGAAATGATTTTAATCAGTTTCGCGATAAATTATTGGTTCAACTTATATATAATGCGACTACAAATAAAGTTTATCGCTTATCAAAACGCATATAGCTTTTTATTAGCGTAAACTTGGTCAATTATATTATTTCTGGAAGTATACTAAATGATTGATTAAACGTCATGGATTTGTTATTCTTGTGCTACTTCAAGTAAAATAAGTTCCTGTTTCTTGCTTTGAGGAAAAATGATCGCCAAGGCTTCCTTAATAGCAAGGCACTTTGTGGCTTCCTAATTATAGCCTACAGTCAGCTTGCCTTGATTTTTTTGTTTGTTTCAAATAACTTGGGACCTAAAAGCTGTGTACCGACTATCTTATTGCCAACAATGACTAATTTGGAACCTAAAAGCTATGTACTGACTATCTTATTGTCAACACTTGACAGTGGTTTTTCCAACATCACTAGTAGACATTAGCCTAAAACATACTTTATAATTATAGCATAAATTCAGCCTGTTGGTATTTTTTTTTTAAATAAAGAAAAATGATCCAAAAAATTATACAGTTACCATGTTATTACCAATAATTTTACATTGATTCTGGCAAAGACATTAATTACTGCTACAGATTATTGTCAATATTACAGTATGAATCTCATCTTTGTCTCTGTAAAAACAGCACTTCCACATTCTCTTATTGTTACAATTTTACAGTCTTTGGAGTAATAGTCGTTACGACTCGTAAAGACGATTGCTGCGCAAAACGACTCGCTAAACTACGAACGTTCTGATTAGTTTAGCGGAAAATATCTCTAGCAAGTCATTGCCGAGAAACGGAGACAAATCTCATTGGAACTGTTGGTATTGGTCAGACACATATGATTTTTTTTTGTTGCGGGGCGGGGGATAACAATAAAAATAATTTTATTAGGTAATTTGAATTCTGAAAATTCAGCATTTATTTGGAGGAAGAGCCCCCCCCCCTCCCCTGCGTACGTTACTGATACTGATTATGCTTCATCTTATCTAACCGACTTTACTCGTTCTGTTGCTCTACTGTGTGTACTGTGTGTCAAATACACTGGAAAAGCTGCTTCTATTTGGTTTTCCACTAGATTGCAGTCTCGATCCAAAAGACAAACGAGGGGGCATAATTTTATATATTGTTCGTCAGTAATAAATTCTGCAAATGTTCAGGTTTTGGACCAAGGCCGACGAGTTTAAAATTCGTAATATTGTATTGGGCCTCTCATGTTTTTTGACTACTTCCCCTCACTCATCACCTTAAGTATAAGTAATTTAATTAAATTATTCTATTTTTCTTTCAGTACACGTGTTCTTAAATCTACCACTGGCCTTATGATTGGGAAACGTGTAAAATTACGCGGAAAAAGTGCATTACAAACAGTTGGCTCAGTCAACTCCCATCGTAGGGATCCATCACCAGTGCATAGGACTCACTTAAGACCGGTGACAAACACTTCATCGCCATCACCAATTCAAGGGCGATTGCCAGCACCTAGTTCAACAAGCCCTGTTCCAGTTAAAGGTGTATCACCCAATCATCCTCTCCCTCCTGTGGCTAGTAGCCCGAGTCCCCCAACTACCATTCCAGAACTTATGAAAAGACCTCTTAAAGAAAGGATTGTTCATTTATTGGCTGTGAGACCCTATAAGAAACCAGAAATCCATGGAAGACTTATTAAAGGTAAAACTCTTTCTGGTATTTTGATTATTGAAATAGGTTAAATATTGAGGTACTGTATATTGAAGTTTCTTTTCCCGTCCGGGAATTTTTTCCCCGTTTACCGTCCGGAAAACAAGAATAAGCTAAAAAAAAGTGTAAAAGTCGGAAAGTAAGAGAAAAAAAACCCGTAAGAAATCAGAAATTATTGGAAGGCTATTTAAAGGTAAAACCCTTTCTGGTATTTTGAATATTGAAATACGTTAAATATTGAAAATTTAAATAATAAATATTGAATGTTGAAATACGTTATTGAGGTACTATATATTAAAGTTTCATTTTCCGTTCGGGAACTTTTTCCTCTTTACCGTTCGGGAAACAAGAATTAGCTAAAAAACAGTGTAAAAGTCGGAAAGTACGAGAAAAAAAACCCTATAAGAAATCAGGAATTATTGGAAGGCTATTTAAAGGCAAAACCCTTTCTGGTATTTTGAATATTGGGGTATGTTATATACTGAGTTACTGTGTATTGATGTTTCATTTAAATACAAAAGAATTCACATAGTTTTCACACGAGAGCATATTACAGAAGAATCATCCCCCTCCGTCCCCGCGATGGCGAAAGCACGTCTCTGTGGTTGTGTTAGTGTGCACGATGCGTTCTGTGGGTGAATTTTACTTGTGCTTTTTCTTCCTTGCGTTTTCAAATTACCCGCCAAAGAAGGTACAAGCAGTCAACTGCTTTTAAATTTGTAAACAATTCTACGGCATTTTTTGTTGGTTAAAAGTTTTTTGAAAATAAAAAATCAGAATTCATTTTGAAGATAAATCGAGATAACTCATAGGGAGAGCTGGGTTACAGAGGCGGGTCCTTACGTGCCAGGTGAGATGGTATATTGGTTTATGCTCCATAATTTTCTATAGGTTATATTTTTTTTACCATTAGTCTCATTTCAAAATAGGAACTTCCGTCACCGGTTAATTTCTGTATTTATTGTATTTGGGAGAGGTGAGCTGGGCTTGCACGATTTTTGTGCATGTTTGTGACACAAACGACAAATCATTGGATGATTTTTTATGCTATCGTATTAAAGCGGCCGTCTCTGCATTTGGAATTTTTATCACCCACCATCAATCGGACTTAAGCTTTTATGAGATCTGTAATTAAAATTTTTGATTTTCTGTTTGTAGGGACTTGTGAACCTGAAGATTACATGCAAATATTAAAAAGTTAGTAAAAAAGTTCAAAAAATCTAGCTCAAAAACATTTTTGGGTAAAGATGATAATAGTAAAAAAAATAAGCTAAAACTCGTCTACAAAAAAGGCATAATGTTACATACCATGAATTTTATAAAAAAGTAAAAGAAAGTATTTCATGGATGAATCTGGTCTCCTAAACCCCCTCCAAAGTTTGCAAACCTCCAAACCCCCTCCCTAAACTTCCCCCAAGTTTGCAGCTATGTGTAGGGACTGGGATACGACTTTTCCATTCTCCAGTTGATTTTGCGAGGCAAATAATGCTTTAATGGGCGCTAGACCACCGCCTTGATACTTTTATGGGGCCTTAGTTACCCGCCTCCCTTAAGAATATGTGCCCACCTCTTCCCTAATAGCCGGTGAGCCTGCATTTTCTTTTACTTTTTTTACGAGTCGGACGGACATTCCAGGGAAGCCTATAACCCGTTAACACCTTCCCCTTCTGGATACGGCAATGCAGGTGGTTTAAATAGTTATCGTGAGCTACGGTGTAAGGCGATATATTCAGCCTACTTGATGCTACACGCTGAATTCAAGAAAGCTTACTATTAGTCCTATTTGGGCCAGATTACGGATGTGACATTCTACTACTGCTACTAACTCAATGCAGCACCAAGTCGCCTGATGCCAACACAGCTACACACACCCCTCCTCCATCCCAATTCATTGAAAGCCTCCCTCTTTACACCATTCCGGGAATTTCCCTTAAATAGCTCCTTGCGACATCCTCCTCCCCATTCGGGGACGACCTGCTTTTTGTTTGGCCCTAGACAGTTGCCCGACTAGGACAATCTTTGGCAATCTCTCATCAGATTGTGTGACATGCTGCTTTTTGAAATACCGCTGCCAAGTAAGCGATAAATCATTAGGAACGTAAATCTGATTTGTCGAATTTCTAACATTCCCTTGAAAATGTCTGATAAAAATTTGAAACGGCTTGAGTTTCTCTTTTCCCGTTCACATCATAATTAAAATATCAACACGTTTTCCCTCTCGGTTTTGGATTGTTGCAGTTCTGAACTGAATTCTTGACCACTTCCGTATAAAATGTAAATAAGATATTAGAATGACATTGATGAACGAAACTTGGACTTGAGGCAAAATAAAAGTTTGTAGATCAGCCGCTATCATCTATTTTAAAATTACTTACTTTCTTGATAAATATATTAAGGGCTGAATGAAAGTGAGGGGTGTTCCACTTTCATATTCATATACACCAGGTGGCACGCGCCAGGCATGGTAGAGTTATACCTTGCACGGCTCGAATAGACAGGGCAGAAGTATGCCAAGTATTTTACTCCAAGATTTAAGCCATGCGGTGGAGTGGGAAACTCCTTGAGTGAAAGCAAAAATGATTACTGGATACACTGCTGCCCAGTGGTTGAATTTTACAGTTACCCTCCCTTTTTCTATGGGTTTGTTTTAATAATTGAATATGGGAGGTTCATGGTTAATATGTGCTGTGATCCAAAAGCTGTTCTGATTTTAGGCTTTTTTCAAAGATAACCAGTGTATATGAGACATATTCACTATACATTTTTTGGAGGGGGGGGGGTAATGGTATAAATAGGTCCTGTTTTATAGTTTGCATAAGGAACGCCCAGAAATTTAAGAATATTTATGAGTTAGGGGGACAATGCCCGAGGTCTTCCCAATGTGCTTTGCACTAAGTTTCGATGTTTAACGGGGATTTAGACATTCAATAGGAAAATGATAGAAGTGTCCTGTTTTGTTATTTATTCCTTCTTCCATTCTAAGAATTAGCGTGACTCTGGGCAAGACCTTATCAAGGGGGTGGGGTATCAGGTTTGCCGCCTTTCCCTGTAATTTTTGTCAAACTCGCAAAAATTTAACAAAAAATGCCTTTAAACCAATTTTCGATGCGTTTTTGAATTTTAAGCAACCCCCTGATAAAATAGCCTCCCACCCATAAAAAACCGGATATGCCATTGACTCTGGATTAATAGTGAAATCGGACTACGAAAATTTGCAGAACCTGACCTCCATTCTTTCTCCTATCTCCATGGGCGCAGAAGCAGTGTCTAATTGTATTTCATTTGCAATAATTTTTTCGAGTTTCATCAAGTACATATTTTCAAACTTGTCGTTTCATTGATCTGTAAATATCATTTTTTCCATTTATTGGCTGGGTAAAGCTGAATTTGTTTCAAGATGGTTTCGTCACTGGGGGGATGTGTGTCAAGAGATCTTTCTATTGCAAGTTTGAAGACAGGGTTTTCAGCGCTGAGATTTATCTCGAGAGGTGGAGTATATTTGAAAAAAAAATAGGTGAAACACAAGACAAATATTGGAAATCATGCGAATCTTCAAATTTTTAGGTACACCCCCCTCACCCTTCATTAAGTTTTCATCTGTTCAGTAGTAAAATTGCCTTGATTATTTTTGCAAATCCACCATATTTATAAACAAATAAAAGAGCACTTGTTAAGTACTGTCTAAATTGGCGAAAACAGTTGAGTTGAACTAAACTTTTTGAACTTTCTATTCTTCCTGATAAATAGGACAAGGTTTATAAGTAATTAATGTATTAATTTTAAAATAAGTGGTTATTATGCATGTCTACTCTCTACTTTTTGAACTTCAATTGTCGGCATGATTCACTCCTATCAATTACCTATCTGACCGTATTAGGAAAGCTATCTCGTTGAACATATATGGAATGATATCAGTTTTTATTGTTTAATATTATTTAAGAGTGAAAAAAAACAATTTTTTGTGTTGACCTTAACGTACCCTATTTGTATATCGTATTTTATAATTTATTAAGAAATTCCTAAAAGAAAAAAAAATATCGTAAAGAGGTTAATTTTCAGTAAAGGGCTTGGCAAAAAAAGAGGAAAATCTATTGACTTAATGTTTTTATTCAGGTTGACTTAATTTCACGTTAAAATAAATAGTTCTCAATCCTGGGATATATTTAAGCAATAAAAAGTGATCACTAGGTAGCAATTCTTTGTGGAATCTCTGCATTCGACAGAAGTTGTATTTCCATCCTTTGACTTTGCGGCACGCCACCACTCATCTTGCCGAGCTTTCTTGTCACGGTGAAAAACAGAGCTAATGGAGAAATAGATGTTGGTGCATCCAGAATCAGGGTTTTGAGGGTTGGATGCTAGAAACTAGACATTCCTGGCTTAGGTTTGGCGGGTAAAGCTCAGTACTACCTGGTTTTGAAACTTGTCGATAAAAGATAAGGGTACGATTAGCCTTAAATTGCAAAGTCGCTGACATGTAAGAACTTTTACTAAATAGTAAATTATATAGTAGCCAGGGTTTTAGTTGGAAGATGAATTAAAAAAGTAAGTGTAGAAAGCCCACCCCTCTCAAATTAATCAAGGTGCATTGATTGGTTCAGTGGTTTCTCTCCTAAATTATTTTGACTCCTGAAGTGGGATTCGTGAAGTAATGAAGTTGTGGGGATTCGTCCTTGGTGGTTTGATGCTTTTTGTGCTATCCTAGGTTCCCTTAAAACCCCAGTCGTGCGAAAATGTGTTCCTTTTTACAATTGTAAATCCGAAGCACATTTTTCTGCTCTCCTATAATAATTTGTTCATAAAGTCCATTACAAATAAGAGTTTTGTACATCACAAAAGCATGAAATTCAGGAGGGGGTTGACAAATACAAACACACCCCTAAACTAACCAAGCTCTAATGATTAGCTTAGTCCTTGTTCTATCTTGGTTCTCAAAATATTGAACTTTTCTTCAATTCTCGGCAATATAATTGGAAAATGACATTGAATTTATTTTTGTCCTACCCTGAATGCCTTAGAAACCTTCCTTGAGGTTAAGCCCCTTTTTCACAAGTATGTAACTTGGATAACATTTTCCAGTTTTTTCGTTCTCCTGCAATAATTTGGACATTACCATAATTTCGTAGGGGAGGGAGTAATTCGAAGAAAGAAAAACTGACCCGTTCAAACTAAGTAAACTTCACTTATTGGTTCAATCCTGATTCTCAAGCTATTTAATTATTTTCCTGAAAACTATTCTCAAACATCACTGGAAAATAGTGGTTTGATATAATTTTGCTCTATTCTTAATGCCTTAAGAACTATCAAAAACCTTACTAATATGCTAATTTAGTTAGACTTGCAGTTTTGTTTTTGAACCGGAAAACCAAAAATACGGCGCATGGGGTACTTGAATATTAGTTTGAGAAAAATTCGAAGCAAACCAAATAACATCAACACAGGGTAGTCACAATAGGTAGACTACAGCCTAGTGATTGCTTTATAGTTACAGTTCATGTTTACTAAATGTATTTTTTTTTTCAGAGGGTGTACGAGATAAGGAAAAAAGTCAAATAAGCACCGTATTACACAGTGTTGCCAATTACAAAGATAATACGTATCACCTTCATAAATATATATGGAATGAAATTAAGGAGGATTGGCCATTTTATAGTGAACAAGAACGCCAACAATTAAAACGGTAAGAGCTTTTGATTGTTTTAAGAACTTTAGAAGTATTTTGGATCCCGGGGATCAGAGCAGTTTCTAGGGTTGATGGTGCCAGGGGCAAAATTTATTACAGCACCCCCCCCCCCCCCACTCAAATATAAGCAAAATTAGCCGAATCAAAGCAAAAAGTTTGATCAAAGTGCGCAATCCTTCAGCTGCCTCCCAGCCACGGTGCCCGGGACAGGTGTCCTGTTGCCCCCTTCCTTGAACTTAAACAACTTTGCCTGGGATGATCAGAATCGACCATAGACCTTTTTGATTTGCCTGCCAAAAAAAATAGTGGAAATGCCACATAAATAAAAAAAAGCTGGTTATGGTGATAGTTCTATTATTACAAAGCTACACAGTGTAAACCCATGTCAGTTTCTTAACTATAATTACCTCAAAGATTGCCACTCTTTGAGGGAGAGGGTTTGGCACCTAGCAGGCTTACACCCCATTCCAGGGTTGCCAGGAGACGTGCCGTGATGGAAAATTGTTCTCTCCTTGGAAAGATTTTGTTTCCAAGCTCTGAAACAAAGCATCTCCACGTGTATAATTTGCTTTGCTGTAATGAAAGAAAACTAAATCCCTATACCTAGAAAGCTATTTGAACAATAAGAATGAATAAACACAAATCATACAAGAGTAACTTGGGTAGTATAAAGACACGGTTATATGGATGTTGATTTTATAGCTTATCACGTTATCCGTGACGTCGATAGACAGGATCGTGGTAGAGGAGTCGAGAGAAGGTGCGCCTTGATATTGAAAACTTCTGTGTTTGCCTTGGATAAGGTTTGAATTCCTTAAAATACAAAAGGCAGTGAAAATTAGATTTGATAGTTTGGATTGGCTCAGTAGAAACTTGCTCAACCATAAAATTAGGAAAAATGAAGTAGACCTCTATATGCAGTTATGCAGTTTTTGCTAGTAGCGGCGCCGTAATAAAAAAAAAAGAAAAAAAAGTGGTAAAAAGATAAGCAAAAAAAAAAAAAACAAAACAAAAAAAACGGGGTAACAAACGTCTGAAGAAGGTATATTGCTTCACCTTGAGGGTGTAGTTGTCTTCGAGAATCAATAGGATGCTAGTGCTCAAATTTTTTCAGACGAAAAGCGTTGTCAGATTCAACTAACTAGTTTCGCTTATTTATTTTCACGGTTTAACGTGGCAACACTGACGAAAATGTGGAACTGCTATTAAAAATTCATAATTTTAGAACAAGCAAAAAAAAAATCGTGGAAAACCGCGGTTTTCAGGTTTGAGCTGACCTAAGATTGGCACACGTGGCATGATTTTTTTTTAGCCATAGTCACACATATAAGAAAATCCTAAAAAGATGAAGATTGACCAGAGAAAGATAATTAGCATGGTAATAATACTTGCAATAGTATTACTTTATACACAGTAATTTTGATAACGCAAAGGGTAATCCTCTCTAGAGCATTTAGTAATTAATATTTATTTAAGCGTAATAACTTTTAATTTTAAATATTGGCTATAGATTAAGGTAAGAAAATATGCCAAAATATTAATTTTATAACTTGCGAACGTTTCCTTTTTAAAGCTATATTTCATCAATTTATGCTACATAATAAGATAAAAAGTACATACTCAATGTAAGGCTATGGTAAAAAAAAAAATATAGACTAGCCAGGAAAGCATAAACATCGTGCAAATTAATGTTTTGCCGTGCGCTCAACCTTTTAGTAAGGGTGACACGGTAAGGAACCCACCCTTTTAGTAAAGTAATTTTGAGTATGCCAAAGAGTAATTTCTTATATATATAAGTAATTTTATATATATATATATATATATATATATATATATATATATATATATATATATATATATATATATATATATATATATATATATATATATATATATATATATAATAATTTCTTACTAATAAGATCCCTCTGTACAAGTATATTAAAGGTACTTATTGATCCTCTTTCAAGCTTGTTTCTGTGAGGGTTCAGGCCTGAAGTACTGATTCGAAAGTGACCCTGGCCCATTAGCCCTACCCCTACCTAGAGCCGGCACCTGTATATCAGCGGGGTTGTTGTTTGGGGGAGGGTAAAGGGAACAGTTGCCCCTTCCCCCAATAATATGGAGAAAAAATTATTATACATCATATGCCCCTTGACTATCTGGATATGGACCCCTCTTGCCTCTCCCCCCACAATAATATTGCTGGAGATTCGCGCCTGTGTATCAGTTTACTTAAAAAAGGAGGTATAAGTATTTTCTTTTATTTCCGTGTCGTATTTTATTGCAATACTCGGGAGAAAATACTGCCTTTTCCAACAGTAGAAAATACAGTAATCTTGACAAGACCGTATCCAGGGAGGGGCTTAGGAGGTTTGACCCCCCCCCCTCTTTGAAATGCATGTCCGACTCGTAAAAACGTAACAAAAATGAATATAAAAAAAAAATTTGATACGTTTTTTACGTTTTAAGAAACTAGAAAGATTAAATATCCGCGGTAATTATCGTTCCTTCATCTTACGATCTGTCATCCAATCAGAAAAAAGTGTAGACTTGTTTTTTTTGTATTTGTTTTTGCCTGAGTCTTATGTTCTACGATTTTACCCTCAAAAAAGGAATACTTCGTACCCTCGATATGTCTCCCCCCCTCCTCATTCTCTGACTCGTCACACAATAATAATAATAATAAAAATGCAGACTCTAGCGTAGACTGTATTTGATTTGAAGGCTATCCAGTACATTACCTGTGGCATATTTGTGTTTGCCAAAGTTTTGTTTTCCCGCAAATATCTGGTTTTATTTTTTTTAGAAAGTACTTTGGTACTGTTGGTATGCTGTCAAATATTGTCATGCCTCTTAACCACTTAATTCCGGTTTTAATTAGTAATGAGTGTAGATTGCACAATTGTTTTTGTATTAACCGCACTAGTAAAAAAAGAAGATAGACCCTATTTTTAGATGTAAATCAGCAAATTATTACAAATTTCAATTGTTTTATTCAACTACGGCCATGAAATTACGTTGCCAAAATTACTAAAATGAATGTTATGACGTTAAACGCATTCAAGGGCAGTTCTTGCGCTTTGGCTAGATAAGACGTCAAGAATGCTGCTTTGACTTTCGACATCGATCTATCGACATCGAGTTACCTGCGCTGGTAGTCGACAGTAAAACTGGTTAGCGCCATCTTACACTTTGATTATGCAACTACTAATGTTCATCGCACCACAGACGCGTAAAGCAGTGGGTTATTCCTGACTAAGTTTGTCAAGGTTCGATACTGCTTAAGGAAGAATGCATGTTAGGGGCAGGTTTGAGCTTTATACCCATCGTAGTTCCCTACCCATCGTCATTTCTAGGTGTGGTTATCTTCGTTGGCGCTTCCAAGTGTGGCACTGTCACGAGGTTTTGCTTTCCTTCAATTCTCGTGGTCTCAGCTTCCTTGTGAACAATCTATTGGCCCAACGTATGTGAGGGGGGAATTAAACCAGTAATACACAAGTAGGGTAACTTTATTATGAAAATATGGGCAAACTCTTGGAATTTAAAGCAGGAATGGGCAAACCCCCCTCCCCTTCAGGACTCTGCGGAGCTAGGTTAGGCTAAAATTAACTCTTCCAGTGATAAAAAGTTTCTTCTCTAATCGTTCCATGGTATGGACTGTGATTTCATGATCATTGCAGATAAATAAATGAATTTCGTTTATCACCAATTGTCCCTAAAGTGAAAAAATGATTTTTATTCTGAAGTTAATCAGTAGCGAAAGCCTCAGGTAGATGTAAACCGCATTTAATTGACAGACAGGTGGTGCCACAGATTTGACAGATGCAGAGGAAAAGATAATCTACGTTTTGGTTTTGTGATTTTTTTAATAGGTTGCCTTTTGTACGCCGAAGACACGGGCGTGAAATTGGAATTAGGGCTAGAGCCATAGATGGCTGGACAGGAGGTGAGTACGCAAGCAGGGTGTCAACTTTCTATGATTTTTCCAAAAACTGACCATATGCTTGACATTTTTATTTTATTTATTTATTTTTTTTTTAAGTATCACAATCTTGCTTCCTAATGAGCCAATAGATCAAGGGTTCTCAACTGGCTTTTCCACGCATCCCCCTAGATATGAGATGGGATTTTTTTGGGGGAGGTCTTGACAGAAAACCTTTGTTAAATTGCCTTATAATTTACATGTATAAAGCGACATTTTGACAAAAATCTTTTGTCAAAATTTTGTTGTTTGAATACGGTTTTGTTGTTTGAATACGTCTTGTGGCCGAAATAACCCAATTACCCGGATTAGAAATCCATGGGACGGTAAATTTAATTTTCTGAATAACGCTATCTAAAATCTGCCTTTGAAATTTCCACACCCTAAAACTACGTTGATTGTGGATTCTTGAGGTTCCTCTTCTTCCATTGATTTTCTTATGTCAATTAAAAAACATCTAAAATCATGTCTTTTTATAGTGTAGGAAGAAATTTTCACAAAAATACTTTCTAGTTTTATGCCCTAGAAATGTTTCTATGAAAAATAAGCAACAACATCAACGCCTGAGTTTTTACATTTAGATTTGTTACATTTGTGTCGAGTGACTTTTGTTTTTAAGCCCCTCCCACCATGAAATTTCAAACTTCCCCTGAAATGAGTTCTTGCACACGTGCCTACCTCTTTCCACTGAAAAACTTGGTCCCTCTCACCTCAATGTGGATATGGTTTTGAAAGATGTTGCAGTTACCTATTGTTAGCAGACTGGAACAAAGAAATCGTTCGGTTAAATTGTGATTGTCATTCTGTCATATAATCCATCATTTAGCTGATAGTTGACCCGTTTGCCTTTGATATATACTTAATTTTAATTTCAAACAAGGTCATTGATTGGGTAAAAGGCATTGACTATATACTGACTGTTACCAGCTAATTTGGCATGTTCAACCATGTGAATAGTTTGAGGTTATGGGTGACTAGCCAGACATTTCGGTGATTGGTTCCTCCAAATTGCGTTTTCATAAGCGCCTTTTTGATGAGACTAATGACCCCCTTGTGATATTTTGGAAGCTTTTAGTTAAGAACCAGGGGTTGCTTTTAGACTGTCCTGGTGTACCCAAATTGAACATCTGATGCATCAAGCCAGTAACGAGGCCCACTTCCGTGTCACCGTCCTGATCAACGCCCCTGATGGAAACAGTCCCACCCAGTTGAGATAGTTTCTGAAAACTAAGCCAGTAACGATTGTATTAAGTTAATAAAGATGATAGAAATATAGCCCAATGGGGCAAAAATGAAATCAATCAAAAAAAAAATAATTGGTACAATAAGCGCATTTAGCGGACGGGAATTTTTAGCGCGCATCTTTATCGGCTGAGGCGAGGGATCGTCCTTTCAGAAATCATTTACATGAGGTGGCATGTGCAACGCTTGGCGTAACTTTGCCGAGCATTTCGGAGACTATGCCAAGCGTTACGGAATTGCGGCGCACGCGGTATTTCCGGATGTATACGGGTTGTCCGGAAGTCAAGGCTTTTTCGGGACGAGTGATCCTTTGATGGGGGATGGATTTTTTTTATTGTAGAAAACAATTCTATGAAGGACATAAAAAGCACTTCTATCCTGGACTGTAATTTTATTCGTAAACTACACTTTTTGGAAGGTATTAATGTTAATTTTTGTTATGATTATCATTCTCTTCGCAGGTTTCTTTGTAGACTGAGAAATTGGTTTGTCTGTGGAAAAAACAAAAGATCACTTGGGGAAAATAACAAAACCACCTAAAATCCTACTCTGCCCCTCATCGCTAAACCAGATCTTTGCATGTTATGTGAATTTTAACGGTTTTGACAAAGAGCTATTATCTATGGTTATTAGCCTTGTTATATTGGTACCTGACGTCTGAAAATGGAAAACTTGTTACCTTTAAATTCCTATCGATTTAAATCAGAAAGTACCTTTATTGTCTACGCGACTTTTAGCCGGCTACATTGATAAAAACTTGTTTATTTACATCTACTACGTTTCTGGGACAGTCGCACTCTCGGCTTGACTGTGTCAATTGATGTATGTTCAGTTGATTTATTGGCACTGGCCTCTGTATTCGTTAACATCAAACGACAAACCCGAATTTCGTTCAGCTTCAGTGCTTGTAGACGGGGTTTTTCTTTGACAGCTGAGGGTTTGTGCTCCAAAATGAAAAGTTTTTTTTTATAAGTCGGTCTTATTAATATTTGCACATATATGCATTTTTTTTTATCGAAAACAGCGCTGCGTTTTTTTTCTTAATTTTTTTTTAATTAATTTTTTAATTTTAATTAATTGAAATTTTTATTAAAATTGGCCTTCTAAGAATTTCTTGGTGAGAAAAAGATCTAGATACTTCAGGATTTTGGGGAAAATTTGTTTAGAGCCTAAATTAAAAAAAAAAAAAAAAAATTATGAATGACGTCACATTCATATGTGACGTTTATTGCTGTCTACAAACCTGCCTAGCGTGGTTGATGACGCGTTATACTTCTAATCCGAAGGTCGTGGGTACGATTCACACAGTAGCCGAATTTTTCAGGGAATGTTTCTTCCGTGGTCGAATTTCTCTAATATTTGCATATGAATGATGTCACAAATGCGTTGGAATATTTAAATTTGCTGAAGATGAGTGTCTGTGCTAAATATTAAAAAAAAGAGCACACATTACAATTTAATTTGATGGTCTTTAGTAAATAAAAATTTGTCGGTATAAATATCCAAAAACTTTTGCCGAATGAAAGTAGAAAAATTGTGTCTTTTTTTTCACCGAGCGAGGCTTGGTTCCCTGGTACCACCCGGTAACAAAAATATATTTAAATTTTGAATGAGTATTCCTTTGTACTGGGCGGGCCCATGAAGACAATATTTGTATCAATTTTGCATGGAATAAAACCTCTCTTGATGGAACCTCATCTCTGAAAGGAGTGATTGTTGTCGGTGTCTTTAAAATTTAAGCCAGTAAGTGTTTCCGAGACTTTTTGCATGTCTACTAATTTTATGTACGATCTTTCTACATTGGAGTAAATTAAAAAATCTTGAAGGGGACAATCGGACAAAATCATTTTCCTAAAGTGGGGTGAACTTGCAAAATCTGACAGAGGGTAGAAATAAGCCAAATTGTGGGGTGAGTAATTTGTATTTTATAGATAACAAGCTATATAATTAATTAGACGATATAATCATAGCAATTATTTTTTGAAGTGTTTTGGAGTGTGTCTTTGTTCTTAACCCATTTCTCAGACTCCAAGTTCAGCTCTTTTAGAATTTCCTATGGATTAAATGTTTTCATCAGAATAACATCGGATAATTCCCTAGAAACAAATCAAAATAATCGGATAATTCCCTAATCAAAATTAGGCCTGAAGCGGGTAGCCCCCGCCCCGCATCAGTCTACGCCTCTGTAAACCAGCAGAAAAAGCCATTCTCTTTATGGCACACTCTGGTCTGTTCTAAGGGACTTTTAATGGCCGCAGTTGCACTGCCTATAGTTGCATAATTTATAACGCTATTATTTGTTGAGTTCAATATTTGGACGTTTACTGGATTCAACAAACTGCAAAGCCTCTCCCAAGCTTGAAGCGATTGGCAATGCTTCATTATTTTGGGTTCTTCTCATACTTTTGCATGATGCTCGCCGATGTTTTTTGAAAGGTGACGGTGACCTTAGCTGTTGCGCAATCTTAAGGTTAGTTAGGGAAGTGCGGTCAGATCATATCGCTCAATAGTTGTTGACAAAGCAACTTGCTAACTAGTGAGATTAGCTGCATTTAGCTCATTTGGGCGAATTGTCTTAAATTATTTCCTAGCTTTTATTTCAGAATATTTATTCAGATTTTTACATTCCTTACAGAATCATTAGTTTATTCTGATTCAAGAAATAATTATGCTTTACACATGCACTATTGGTGAGGTTCGGAGGGAGAGGGGTTGTTTTGAAATGGGGACAGGCTAAGAGAATGGTTATTATTTATCCATTATGTTGTTCAAAAACGCATAAATATTTGAGTGTCTTGTTCAGTCTATGACTTTTTGACAAATATGCTTTTGTTTCAGACGAAAGCCTCAAAGTTTCACTCCTCCTGGAAGTGACAGCTCCGGGAGCAATCAGTCGCCATCTAGTACGCAGCCTGGAAGCTCTCCAACGTCTGGCAAACGACCTGCTCCTCTTGAAAATGACGTTCCACCTAAGAAGCAACGGATATCACATTTCAAGAAAACAACGGTTAGCCCCCCGTTAAGTAATTCCCTTAGCTACAATGTAATTGGAAAGCCGGATTCAAGTCAGCCAACAGCTTGGCCCGATTCTAGGACCGGCCTCTCTGAACGGAATGGAATTGATAGATATAAACCAGCTATACAACGGGTTGATTCGAGTGAGGATCTTAGTAAGTATCAAAGTTTACCCTCATTAGCTCACGTATTCTTCGGCTTAATCTGGATACTGCACTGATGAGGCATGCTTGGAAGTAAAAAACCTTTGTTTTATCCCAAAGTATTGGGATACCTTGGGGATTATTCTGTATAGGGAACAAATTTTGTTATTCTCTCCTTATGGTGGGAAACAGACATTGCTCTACGCTACTGGGGAACTAATAGATATAGAAATGGCTTTGGCCACTTACTGCTTCCTCGCCACTGCCTCTTCCTGCTTCATGCCCATTTCCACTTCTTCTGTAATATGCAGCCACTCTCGATCGACTGTCAGTCATGTCATTAGAATTCTGGGAAAACTTGTTCTTATGGTCAATCATTGTTCTTCTTCTTGGAGACATTGGTTCGCAAGCTAAAATATTGTGGATAATGTGTTTGAATGGCACAATGTCCCTGTCAAGATTGTTAGGTAACATATATGGCCTCTTTTTTGGCAAATAAATATGCTAAGATCCTATCTTTTGACAAAAAATGATTTATTGGAACGTCTGGGAACTGATAAGTTCGTTTGGTTTTGATCAGTAGTCTAAGGAGCTCAACGAATTAATCATCAATTTCTCTTTTCAATGCCTAATTGGATTGAAAATTTTGGTTTAGCACTTTTGACTGAGGACAAAATGATCCAGAACTTAAAGTGAACTGGATTAAGAAAAGTAATTTTGAACTAAATGTTTGGTTTAAAGGAACCAAAACGAAGAAAAGAGGCATTCATGAGGATGAATATTCAGTTCACTTAAATTATGCATTTACTACTACCGCTAATACTGACAATTACTTGCACCACCAAACCACCTGAGGCCAACCCATGTGTGCGCACTCTTCTACTTCATTCTATCCAGAGCTTCCCTCTTTCATCCCTCTCATAACGTTCTTACTTCCTTTGAACTAGTTTTAATACGCCTTCCCACCCAATGTGAGGACGATTTGCTTTTTGTTTGGCCTCAGCCGTATTTCCAAAAAGCACGACTTTCGGCTACCCAACTACTTTTATTGTAGCCTTAGAAAGCTGGACCGAAACGTATTTTAGCTACAGCTTATTGTTTACGAATGCAGGTCATTCAAAAGAATAGCGGTCATTCAAATAATTCCTCTGGAAAACGTCAAACACGTCTTTTACAATTGCTCTGAGCGTTCCGGTTTCAGAGCTTTTTGACCGCTGTCATTATCGTCAGTTCTATCTTAATCTTAGTTCTCGCACTTACCTTCCTGCTGTTCTAAACGCTTTTAAACTGCAAAAGAGCAATCTCTGCTTCAGCGATTCTTGTATGTTACGGTGAGAAGAAGAATTCGTTCTCCGGAATTCTGGAAGAATTCAATTCATTTCTCCAGATGAAAAATTGATGTTTAAAAAAAAGAATTTCTCAAAAACTAAGGATTAACGATAGAATGGTTACAATCAGGCTATTTGTAGAACCCACTTATTTAGAAGTCGATTCCAAAATGCATTTTAGAAAATTCGCCATACTCAAATTTGCACAAGAGCAAGATTTAGCCTATACAGGCAAAACAAAAATATAGTTTTGTCGAAATAAGATGTGTTTTTAAGTGGTATGATTTCCGGGTGTGAGGTTGTATACAGACAGGTGTTCCGTCACACGGGTTACGTGACTTCTCGCTTGTATGACAACTCAAAATTAAATGATTGCTTTATTGAATTGTATAGTTATAAAAAAATTAATAAAAATTAGAATTTAGATTTATTTTTGGGACTTTAGGCTTTTGCGCTCCACCTCGAGCCCCTAACGTAAGACTAAAAATAAATTCGGTGTTATCTAGAGAACCAGTTGGGGGGGGGATTTTCCCCTCCTTATATTGTGAACAATGCATCCTGTTTTGGCTTCTTGGGTGTTAGCTCTCCTCTCTTCCAGAGAGGCAGAAATTATTTGTGTGCGACACTTGCCATTTTAATAACTTTGTATTTGGTTCTCAAAGCGATAACGTAGTTTAGATTGCCTTTAAAGGTGGCATTTAAGTTCGAAAGTTAAGATGCTATATAGAAAGGGATTTCTTGTTTGAGCAGGGGTGCCACTGGAGGGAGGATACCCCCTAGATTTTGAAAATATTTTTTTTTGTATTTTCTTAAACAAAAAAAAATAAAAAACGACCCCCCTAGCTTTCGAAAGAATACCCTTTTTTACATCTTCGTGTAAAAAGGAAACTGAAAAAAAAAAATCTACATTTTTATGAATCGGCAACGCTGAATTTGCGTAGCCTTAAATAAAGAAAAGAGAGGTTTATTTTTTTTAATCCTTTTAGTCAAAATCGGAATATTCAAATATGCCATTTGACATTAGTCAAAGTCACTTTTTTTTTGTAATCCAATTGAACATGATGATGCGATTTATTTTTGTGATAAGCGGGAAACAAAACTTTATCAATTTGATGAGTTTAGGTTTTTCCAATCGATCGTCTTAAAAGATGCATTATTACCTCCTTTAAGAAACACAAGCTAATAAAAAGAATTTTTTTTTAATTTTATTAGGTAATATATGCAGTAGGGCCTAAGTGGGCGCAAAACTAAAGGGTTTGAATAGTCGAGAGAATAAGGGGTTTTATATAATGCTAGTAAACAAATCTTTGGTGTTTTTTTTTAAGTTTTTACCCCGCCCCCCAATAAAAAACCCTTTCCCCCGAACACAGATCCTTGATACGCCCTTATGGGAAATACGAGAAAAGAAATGAAAATCGCGAGAAACTCTACACTTAGCTGTGTCTGTTGACCACATTTTGACTTAGAAAAAAAAGGAAAAGTTACATTCTCATTGTCAACGAGATTAGAATAAAAAAAAAAAAAAAATCAATAGCAGATCTTTTTGCCATATGTCGAATTATAAGTGTCTTGAGCAGATGTGCTAACAAAATGTTTTTTTTTTGTTTTCTTTTCCACAAGGTCATAAGTTTCAAAACTTCCTTGTAGTTTGTTTTTATTCATAAGACACATAGAAAAAGCCGAAAGAAAGTCAAGTTGACACTACCCCTTGATTATGACTATATTGCAATCAGTGTAAAAGTAAAAATTTTTTAACAATGTTGTATCCATGGGGGCTAGGGGATTTGATTGCCCCCCCCCCGGCGGAATTTCTTCGCGACTCGTTAAAACATATCAAAAATGCATATACAGATTTTTTTTTTTTTTTTTAATTTTCAGCCCCACCCCTTCCCACCTGAACGAAAATCCTGGATACGGCCTGATTCTTTAAGTATCAAGGGCAGTAAAGATGGAACCTGATTTTTTTTGTATTCATACCTGAAAACGCAGTTTTGTAGGATTTTTTTTTCAACGTTATGAAGTTTGTAAGGAATTACAACATTGTGTCAGTGTTGCTACGTTGAACTGTGAAAATGAATAATCAGAACTGGTGCTTAGTTGAATTTGAGTGGCAACACTGGATCCACTCCAAGTAGTGCTTCAACTATTATTGATACTACAAATCCCAGTGGCTGTGGGAATTTAGTTACTGAAGAAATGATTCCAAAGACTGTTTCAGTGATTTTTTTTTTTCAACATTATGAAGTTTGTAAGGAATTACAACATTGTGTCAGTGTTGCTACGTTGAACTGTGAAAATGAATAACCAGAACTAATTAGTTAAATTTGACCGCACTGTTCGTCTATAAAAATAAACAATAACAATCCGGAGATTCCCCAAGACAACTAGATCTCTAAAGGAAAGGTGCACCTCCTTAAGGTGTGGTGCCTTATGTTTTTGGCTAATTTTTTGCTGATTTTTCACTCATATTTCTTCAAATTTAGTGACCACTACTGTCAAAAGCTCTATACTGAGGTCTTTTTTTAAAAATTGAATTTCCGAATTTTTCCTAATTTTTGAAAATATATATGGCTATTTAAGTTTCCGCCTATCCAGGTAAAACAATCAGATTGCATTTTGGTTGTCCTTTTCACTTAATTCTATGCCGATAAGTCAAATACTTTGACCGACTTTCCAAAGTAGAAGGGCTGGTTAGAGTTAATTCTTCTGCAAAACTTTCCTTGTCCCAAGATTCTTTTCAGATATTAGCTCATGACTTAAATAGAGGTTTGCAGAATGGTCAAAAGTTAATCGGAGTTAAGTATGCAAAATGAGCTTTCATTAATGCGTCAAAACAACCCCAAGAATGGGGACATACGAAGGGAAAATCTCATCCCTTCAAATTTTCTCAAATTTCTAGGCACTTCCAAGGAGGCACTGACTTCCAGCCCAGTGATAAACACCTCTCGGAACACCCTGTGCCGCACAGTTTCGCCACGTTTGGTACATTTGCCACCACGCTTGTCACACTGCCTAAAACACTTGGCACTGTTCCGTCATCCTTGGCATGATCCACTTTGTATGCATGATTTTTGGGAGAAATTGGGGCCCCAAAGCACCACCTCCTCTAATAACTATAGGACTGTCAAGCCCGTCGCATGGACGACGGCAATGAATCACCCAGACCAAGTCCCCAGATCTTTTTTAATTGCAGGAGGGGCGGGGAGTCAGGGCTGGAAGAGCTGGTAGACATTGACCCTTCTGGCACTTCATATTCAAATTATCAAATGAAATATGTCTTTCACCTTTGCTCCCTGCTCCTCGCGAAAGAAATCCTGCGCCCCCACCTACCCAAAAGCACCACCTCCCCTCACAATTCTAGAACTGTCATACTCAAGTCGCAGCAACGGCTGCAATGAATCCTCCCAGAAAAAGACGGTGTCCCAGATATTCTTTAATTACCCCTTGTAATTGTGAAATTTAATTATTTGTCTTGATTAGATTTTGAAATTCAGGAGCAAATTATAAGCCTTTATATATGTGAGAACTCCCGCATGTCATTGATCTTTGATCGATTATAATAGTTCCTGTTCACTGCAATTAGGAATTAAGTCTCAAAGTACACTGAACTGGTTAAGGCTAATCCTGTCAGCATCAAACAGCGGGTCACTTGTTCGCTTTTACGAGGCTCTATAAGTCGGATATATAATGCAATTCTTGAAATTAATATTCAAAGGTTGAAAATGTCGTCTGGTTTGGCGATTCTTGGAAATGACTGGATGGGCACACCTTCATTCATCTAGGCATATCTGTAATTAAGCTGTACCAAATCGAAACATTCTTTATGTCCTGAGTAGTATGTCACGACCTGGTCACAATTCTCTTATATTGCGTATGCACTGACGCGTGTGAAATAGGGACCCCCTCCTCTCGAAATATAGTAAGTTTTATGATTTTCCTAAAAAAAATTATTCGGAACTTCCTAAACTATACTTTTTTTGCTATATTGACAAATTTGACACCATGCCATGAATTAAGTTCAATTGCCATTCACTATGTAAGGTTTGTACACAAGAACTTGTTTCAAAGAAAGGTGGGATCCACGAAAATGTAAAAGAAAAGAAAAGGTTAATCTTCTGATAAATGTACACGAACATGGAAGATATACTGCAATTTTAATTTTTTCAAGATTTACTTTTTTTTAAGATTTAATGAAATTTTAACGAAAGGCTCTGAGCCTCGACCCACTTCCCCTCCCGAATGTATGCCTGACTGGAAAGTAGTTATATACCGTGTTTTGATTTTGGCTGACTGATTCGTATGGTTTTGATGTTTTACGAGCATTATCAGTCGAAAACAATTCTTCAGTGCTTTCTGTTACATTGACTTCAAACTGAATCTCTCTTAGCATGAAGGTTTTAACTTCTGGGAGTAATGCAACAATTAGAGAGAGGGGCAAAATGACTTTTCTATGCGACTTTGACCCCCAACCTTTCTAGGTCAGGACCCCCTAGCCGAGAAACGATATTATAATAGAGTATTCCTCTTGCAGAGCCATCTCTGAACAAGAAAGGTTTCCCCGAGTCGGATATAAGACGGAGAACCCCAAATATAAATGCCAAAGTGACGTCTTCCACTGGTGAACGAGGAACACCTACCCCAAGCTCAAGTCCGGACAGTATACACGAAGTTCCTCGAGCCGGTCAAAACTCTCCCCCTCTTGATTCTGACTCAACGGATTTTAGTGAATATCTGGCGTAAGTTTATTTTTTTATGTTTCTTAAGGTTATATTTCGTTTACCTATGTTTCTTGCTTCCCTGAGGGAGGGATGGATCGCTCCCTAGATTTTTTGCCACCCTATACTTTTAAGAAAAGGTTTTTTGCTATTTTTATTGAAAAAAATACCCTCCACTCCTGATAATTTAGAATATCATCTTTTGTGTATTTATTTCGTTTTTTAAATCTTTACCCCTCCCCCTGCCTTTTCATGAATATGCGCCCTGTATTAGCTGTAGTATCATGATACGTGTAATTATGTTATCCATTCATTTTTGCTGAAAGTTCTGATAAAAGCTTCTTCTGATGGATAGGTAAAAGGTTTAAAAATACCCGTGGTTAATCCAAAATCATATGTAATTATTTTCTTATTTGGAGCTTCTGGGTTATTTATCTGCTAAAATATCCTATGTTTTGTTGGCAGTAGCTTGTGTTTGTTTAGTATTAAATTATTTTTCCTGTTTTATCTGTTTGTCCTTGTGGATCAATTGAAATATTTTTTTTTTTTCAATCAGTCACATCATTTATTGAATATCAGATAAAAACATTTCAAATCCTTATAATACGGACTGTATTTTTTGGTTGGTTTGAATATTCAGTGTAAAACTCTTTTGAAATAAAAATAATTTTGATTTTCCTTATATTTATGTATAATAATATTAGTTCAATATGAAAATTATGTAATTAGGAAATATTTAAAGATCTTCTAAAGGCATTATGGGTCATAGTGGAAAACTACAACTGTCGATGACGAGCCACCAAAATTGGGCAGTTTCCATCACCCCTTTAAGAGTTTCCGTCACAACCGGAATAGTTTCCACCATACTTGGCAAGCGCCACCTGGTGTCAAGGCCGTATCCAGAGGGGTTGGGGTTCGGGAGTTGGACTCCCCCGCACCTTCCGGAAATGTTTGTCTGACTCGTAAAAACATATCAAAAATGCATATAAACAAATTTATTATATGCTTTATAAAGTTTTTGTTTTTTAACCCCCTTCCTCCCAAACAAAAATCCTTGATACGACCTGTGTACGTGATAATGTACATGATTTCCGAAAGTGGATTCTCAATCGAATGGTGATAGTTGTTTTCTAAAGTGTGGTTTGAGTTCTAGCTCATTTATTCCTTAGAAATTTCCGCTGGAACATTTTTCATTTGGGTCACTAGCAGCGGCGCCAATTCACGAAAGTTCGGGGAGGGGTAGAAATTTTAGCTTCAAAGCATCGGAAATCCTTCGAGTCAGCAAACAAGAGATATATTGTACATATTAGACGGTTACCAAATTGAACGCAATATATATATATATATATATATATATATATATATATATATATATATATATATATATATATATACATATATATGTATATTTATATATATTTATATATATATATATATATATATATATATATATATATATATATATATATATATATATATATATATATATATATATATATATATATATATATATATATATATATATATATATATATATATATATATATATATATGTGTGTGTGTATATGTATATTTATATATATATATATGTATATTTATATATACATATATATATATATATATATATATATATATATATTTATATATACTTATATATATATATATATATATATATATATATATATATATATATATATATATATATATATATATATATATATATATATATATATATATATATATATATATATATATATATATATATATATATATATATTGCTGTATACTTTGTTGCCATGAAATCCAGAAAATAACTTTCTTTTTTTTTCATTAATAACGAATGTTCTCATTAATAATTGAAATGTGCCTTATAGCCGATGTTATCCAAGAGCTTTGGTTAAAGTCCTGTTCAGGTAAAGTTCAGTGTTTTCTGTTTAAAGATAAAAATTATTTGTTGCTAATCGACATTTTCTTTCTTTTTGTCCCATTATTTTGCCATGAGTTTTTTTCTAATGTCAAAATAGTTTAATAGGTCAGTTTCACCTAACTATGTCTATTTTAAACTCTGTCTGCAAATTCTGGTGATGATAATTGGAACTTTTCCTGCTGTGATTGCGTTTATATATATATTTATATATATATATATATATATATATATATATATATATATATATATATATATATATATATATATATATATATATATATATATATATATATATATATATATATATATATATATAAATATATATATCGGATTTTTGTTTTCTTTAAAATTTAGAATGATTTTTTCGCCAACCCTGATTGACTATTCTTATGCTGGTGACTTTTTTCTTTCTTTTAAGATGTTTTTTTTTTTATTTCTTGGAATTTTTCATGATATCTGAATATTTTCTAAACTAAGTTTTTTTTTTTTTTTGGGGGGGGGGGTGGGTGAATCTAAGGCTCACTATTTGGTATGTCTTTGGAGGGGGTGGGAATCGCTATTTGGTATGTCTTTTGAGGGTGTGGGGGTGTGGGACACTACTCCTCACCAAAAGTTGTTTTCTTTTATAAATCCATCCAAATTGAAATTTTTAAGCCGTTTGAAAAAGAATGTTTATATAGTCTCCCTCCCCTCTCCCAGAGTCAATTTTAGGCTCTTGTTGGCCCTCCAAATGAAAATTGAATTGCGATTTTAGATTAATTGTTCATATCTCCTATCATTTATACCCTGTTCACAAAAAAAAAAACTTAAAATTTAGTTTTCAATTGTTACTAACGAAGTATGTTTATTTTCATATTTTAAGCGCAATAGTTGAAGCGCAATTGTTTCAAATTTCATTGACGAAGGTTAAGTATTTTATAAAACAGAATCGTGATGGACTTATAAAAGGAAACAACACTGTTTCTTATAAAAGGAAACAACAAAAGGAAACAACAAAGAATGAATTTTTTCATTCTTTTTAAAAAACTTCATTATCGAAAAAACCTTTATCTTGATCAAGAAAAAGAACGTTTAAATAGATCCTATTTCTGCCTTGTAAAATTAAACTCGTTTTTCTGGTTAATGCTCGGCTACTCATGACTGCTTTTAAGAAGATTATTTTTCCGGATTTATCAAGGACTTGAGACACAGTCACATGTATACTATCATTTTAATATATTTCAATTAAATTAATATGGCTAGTATAGTTAATATAATTGTAATTAATAATTATAATTTTACATGTATTATGAAGGTTTTAAGACATAGTCAGGCATTACTATCGCTTTAATATACTTAAATCGGTATGTTTTATGTATTTCAATATATTTTTAATACTGTTTTACAGTATTTATTTTTTGTTTTCCTGCTCCTTTATAATCTTTTGTAGATGGTGGGCAAATAAATCAGTATTGTTATTACTATTACTATTTTATTTTCTGGAGAAAGCACTTTCCCCTTTGCTGAAGATCCATTTGCCCCCTCTCTTTCCAAAAAAAGTCACGTAAGGGTACCTGAAGGCCGCAATTTAGAATATGCACAAGTAATATCCTCATATTTACTCAGTTTCTGCATAAACCATTTGGGAAGGGGGTGGGTGCTCCCGTTTACACATTTCTATTGAAGGGGATCCTATTTTTTTTACATCTTTATCCGACCTTTATTCGAACTCCGTTTCTTGAAAGGTTTGGGGTCATTCAGGTTATTCGGCTGACACTACAAGTGCGTGCTGATGGCATCTGAACGTGACTATAATTAAATTGCTACCTTTTTAAAAGTCCTAAACTTTCAAAAAATCTACCTTGTAACTCGTATTTCTTCAATGAATTAGAATATTATAATTTTTGTCCCTATTTGATAGAAAAAAAAATTAATCGTCTGTTATGACATTTTACGTTTAGGAAGACGGTATATGGGGTTGGGGGGAGGGGTTGAGGAGGGTCACTGATGAGGAGCAGATCTATGAATATTCAAACCTATTTTGGCCAAAAATGGAGGCTTTTTTTAAGTAAAATTTGTTTTTTACGGCTTGGTAGATGGAAAAAAATAAACTTTGTACTCACGTATGGCAGGCACACCCTTTGACGACCGTCTTAATGGAGTATTGAGCATCTCAATCAGACCTCTGTACAGGGGGTGAGGCTCTTCAGTGCCGTACCTCTCGAAATCTCAAAATTTTTAGAATTTCTTTTATAATTTCGCATTTAGTAAATTTTTGTAATTTACTTGGTAAATTTGTATTTAATGTTATTATAGTTCGTATTATTTCGCTTTTGATGCACGGAAAAATGATCTTGGGCACGTGCATATTCTTGATTTGAAAATGTTAGCCTTCCTTCATGAACTAAAGACTACCGTAGAACAGGGTAACTTTGAACAAAACCAGTAACAAACCTTCAGCGATCTCTTTCGGACAATAGTAGACTTACTCAATCGTACTTGTTACTAAGTCATTAATAGATGGCATCTTAATCAGTTAGTAATTCTCGCAGTCAGATTCAGACGAAATCTCAGCTTTTTATTCACAGTTTGGGCTGTCCAAAATTGTCAAAAAGTAAGTTACCCTTTTTAACAGACTAAAGTATGTCTTTCAATCTGACATTTTCTTATATCTGAGAAGCCTAATGGTTAGGTTTTTAGGTTAAATCACTTCCTTATTTAATAGATTCAAGATGGCAGCAGTGCTCAATGTTACCCGCAAATATTTTGTTTTCCAGGGTAACTTTGAACATATGTTCAGTTACCCTTATCTGTCTATAATATTGATTTCAATGTTCTGCACTGGCCAATTGTTTGATTTTGCATTGAACTGAAGTTCACTATATTGGTTAGACCTTTAGAAAAACGTTTTTAATTTATTGATCCCAGGAAGGTGCAAATTAAGTGCATCTCTTCAACTATTATTGACATTTTTGACCATTTCCTATTTCCTTCAGACCTACTTTTATTTCTTTTTTGGGGGAAGTTATTTGACAATCAGTAGGAGAGACAAAGGGTTATAAAGTTACTTATAAGGGAAAATACCAAAAGTAAAAAAGAAAAATACCATTTCTTCTCAGAAAAATTAATTTAAGGCAATTTAATTTGGGTCCTTTGTAATTTAATTGGATAAACCTAAAATATGATGGCTTTTTAAATATTATTTTCAGACATGGTAAATAAAAATGGAAACAGGAATCATGGACAAACTATTTAATCCTTTCGACTAAGCCCATCAGCAGTAACGCCCTACCGGTGTCTGTAGTAAAGGCCACAAGCCTCCAGTGTATTATTTTTCTTCGTTTTTTCTCAGTCACTTTGTAGAGAAGCGATGGTCCTGAAAACTATGAAAGGGAATCATTTGATTGGAAATTCTTGTGGAATTTTTTTATGTGTGTTTTTTATTCGTCTTAAATTGAATCTTAATGAACAATGTTTACAAATACCCAGAACATAAAGAAAGAAGATATAACAATGAGAAAGGCTTCAGAGAAATACGGGATTCCTTTGGTACTCTTTCTCACGGAATGAACAAAGACCTCAAGAAAAAGGTGAGAAGACTGTATTGTATTGACCGGGCTTCAGGAAGAAGTCATCATCTCTCCTCTGATTACATGTGCCGAGATTTCCTGTTGATTGCGAGAGGGAGGGAGGGATTGAGAGAGGAGTTTCCTGTTGATCGCTCCGAGCTGAAACTCCTAGTCAAAAGTTATCTTGCATCGATTGGAAAAATGATAGATTGCTTAAGGAACAATATACCTGGACAAGACTTCATCAATTCTTTTTTAGATTGACATCGTTCAAAGCTTTGATTGAGAACCCTAGCAAACTGCTTCAAAAAAAGAGCTTCTGTTTCATCTGAAATGTTGAATGACTGTTATGATAATTTAGAAGTGACTATTCAGGATGTACCCTTATCGAATATTTATAATTACGATGAGACTAGCTTAACAGATTAACCCGGAAAAAAGAAATGCATTGTGAAAAAAGGTCCCAAATACCCCTCCAGAATAATGAATTAAACAAAGGGAGAAATATTCCTGATGATATGTGGAAATGCAGAAGGTGAACTGCTTCCACCATTTGTGTGCTATAAAGCTAAAGGCATGTTTAGTTCTTGGCTCTAAAGGATGTAGGCTGCATCTAAGGCAGTGACTAACCCAAAAGACACTGCAATAAGAAAAGACAAATTTCACAGGCTTATGAAGCTACTCCTGGAGAATCTAGCACCGAATACAAAGGAAAATCTAAAGGATATCTTTTCCAAATGCTTATCATGTTCCCGAGTTATCTAAGACCACCTGTTTCCCGCCCAGCAAGCTCTACGAGAGGTTGAGGACAACGTCAGGAAAGTTTCACTGTATATCCTGCGAGCCCGCAGATTTGACAAATCCATAAGGTATATCACGTGCCAACGTCTTAGTATCACACCGGGGAGAAGTATCAGGGATGCAGATTATTCAAGTTGTGAGTCTGACGTGACTGACGCATTCGGATGGGAGAGCGAGTCTGAAATGAAAGTTGATGAGTCAATGGGCGCTGGCCCTTCTACTGTGTCAAGCAAGACAGCAGCCAAAACGGGATTCAAATTATTCACCAAAAACCGTGGATGGACGTTGGTCCATTACAAAATTCATTGCAAGTATTTTGTAGTCGTTGGAGGTAGATGCTCTTTCTTCTAACGGCTTGCTGAATGTGATGTGCTTGCGAAAAACAAGCACAGATCCTTCTTTTTTTTCCGAGGGTGGAAGACTCAGCATCCATCCCTCCCTACCGGTTGAGGGAGGTATTCCCGCCTCTCGAATTACTTACAGCAAAAAAAATTATTTGGTCGTGACTTTGGTCATCCTATGCTTCACTAATTTGACCTTTTCTTCGCCTTTTTATTTTAGATGTAATATTGTGTCTCTCTCAATAAACGAGTTTTTGACTTTAAGTTTGATGCCATACGACTTCAAACTCTTCAAACCCTTGTTCAATGTTACCCGTCAAAGTTTTTGGTGTTTTTAAAGTTAAACACCCCATGAGGTAAAAGTTGTTTTAGGATTGATGTAGCTCTCACAACATGAAGACCAGCAGGCTGGGACAGTTGCCATTCGATGCAGAGTGACATATTCCCTTGATGTCAAAAATAGTTTTGAGTAAATGCTAGTTTAAAGAAAAATAGGACAAAATAACCTCAATTTTTCATGATTTTCAGTTCAAAGTTACCCCGATCTACGGTATTTCGTTCGTTGCTTCGATCAGTGGTTTGTTCAGAGAATGTTTAAATATTCGTTGGCACAGAAGTGCACAAAACTCCCAGAAAAGTTACAAAAAAACAAAGGAAGCATTCAAGGGACCATGGTCCCCCAAACCCTCCACCCCTCCTCCTTTCTTTAACCTTGTTACATGCGTTATATTACATACAAAGGTTTAAGCTCCTGTTCACAGCTTCATAGTTGGAGAAATACTCTTGCAAGTCATGGAATGTTTTTGGTAATTATTGTGTCAAGCAAGGGTGGGGGTCTTACTGCGAGGGTGGCATCAATTTGTCAAACTACTGCTATTGTAAATGATGATGTTCGAGCTATTTTTACAAGATCTAGATGTAGAAAGGAATGAAAGAAAACTAAAAAAAAACTGTATCGCCGTGTATGTAATCATAAGATGTATCCTGATGGTAGGACCGTATCCAGGAAATTTTTCTGGGGGGGGGGGGTACAAAAAACTTTGAAAAAACGCATCAAAAATTTCTTTATATTCATTTTTGTTACGTTTTTACGAGTCGGACAACATTTTGGGGGGTTCAAATTCCCTGAACCCATCCACCCCCTGGATACGGTCTTGCCCGGCGGTCGATTATTTAGGACGTTACAATAAAATTGTTTTGGCTGTTGTTATTTTTTTTGTGATAAGGAAGAAGAGGCTTGTGGTGATTTTTTTTTTATTTTTTATTTTTTATTTTTTTAGTTAATGATCAAACGGTAATCAAACACATATATTAATCACACTAAGGGATTGTACTCTTTCAAAGATTGTGCACACCAAGCGGAAGACATGGAAGTGGCCAAAGTATGCCATGTGAGGTGCGGTATTGCAGAAGTGTACCATGTGTGGCTTAACAATCAAAAAAGGAAATGTAAAGGATGTGGCACCAGACTCCATAGTCTGAACCGGTGGTAGTAATCAGGATTTCATTACGGACATACTTCCTTCTTACCTTCTCCGGATCTCTTCAGGAATCTATTTGGAGCTGGCAAATTCTAGCTGAGCTTTCATATTCACACCTCTGGCCCCGGTCCGAAAGCAAAAAATCGGTGATACCAGGACTCGAACCTCAGTTCCAAAGCACATATGATTGCAATTTCAGATCGCCAACAACTCGCGTAGAACGGCAAAGAATTGGTGCCCCAAGATGTACACTAGATATAAAAGCTATTCTGATTGCGTAAGAGGAATAATAGCGCATACCCTTTTTTGTTTTCGCCCATGCTAAGGTGAAAACATCTGAATCCGGATAGACGCATTTAAGGTTGTTCCGATGGGATTGTTGTGACTGTCAAATTAATACCAATGCCGGTGGAAGGTAATGTAGTGGTCAACTTAACCACGAGATTATCGTCACGTTCTGTGAAGTTACATAAAAAAATATAAAGAAAAACATGATTCGCATTTTATTAGTATTATTATTTGTATTATTTTTACTATTTCTTGTTATTGTTTATGCAAGGAATATCCTTTATTATGTTTTGCTGTTTTTGTTAAATATTTAATTGATAAAATGTTTAATTGACCATAGATCGACCAAATTCGGGCAAGAATCTCTTTCGGTGACACCATCCATAAAATATTTGGCTGTCTGGACCTATCAGTATACTATTTATCACCACAAAATAAGCAGAGTCTTAGTTTAATTCATTAGAATCCTTTTCTTGCTAATAAATTGTAGCATTATGAAAGATAATTATTTTCAAAAGAGGAACTTAAAAGCAAGATAATAGGGGGGAACCCTTCCTTTTAAACTAAATCTCGTCCTGAAAGTTACTTTGAAAAACATTTTGTGATATCTGTCCCGTGGACGAGAGTTGTTAGCATTTAAATTGAACGAACAGCTAACTTTTTCAAGCTAGAGACAAAATTTTGCAAAAATAATCTGAAAACCGTCGGGCTGCATAAAGGCTGTTCAAATGTGAAATTTGTCATATAAAACGAAAATTTGAAAAACTTTACTTTGAATGATCTCAAAATTGTAATCCTTTATTTATCATCGGAGTTCTATTTTTGGGATTTGAGTGCTAATCAATGGATGTTAATGTCGTCTTGAGCGGTCCGATTGAGCTGCCGAGTGAGGTCCACAAAGGGCTCTTTTGTTTGCAAAATTTATAAGCTTTCGGTGGCTCGTAGGTACCACCAGGGACGTAAGTAAGGGGTGGGTGCCTTGCGACTTGCTCGCCTCTCCAAATCTTGGGCTTTTCTGACTGTCGGGACATTTCTTTTTCAAATTATCAAATAATGTTTGTATTTTGTCCCCCCCCCCCCGAAAAAAATCTGACGTACCAAGTCTGCCACCGCGCCAGTATAAATTTAAATCTTGTTTGGCAGATGCAAGGCCTATTGGTTGTAACGTTTAAGTAGTTACATGTGTTGACGGTTTGCAAGTTAGATAATTTTATTTATTTTTTTTTAGTTAAAGTTTGAATTTCGAAATTAATCTTATCTTTTCCTGCAGCTGTTTCATCTTCGTTTTTATCGTCTCTCTTTTTCCGGATCAATGGATCGCATATAGCAAACGCCTGTGCTTTTTATCTGCGAAAATCAAGAACTGTATTTTTTGGCCATTGATTTTTGATGATTATCGAATATTTTTGAATCTCAAATATTATCATACGTATCGTACGAACACATCGTACGTATCGTACGAATACATATCGTACGTTTAGTTTTCATATAAACGTTGTTTCATCATTTTTGACCATTTACTTTGATCATTGTCAAGTATTTTTGCATTTGAATCTTTAGTTTTGGCAATATCTTAATGGCGCTGTTATCATACGATTTTTTTATTATCAATAAGCGTGACAGTGTTGCCCAGGTCACATTAACCTTTGGCTTAATTTGGCCTACTATTCTGAAAAAGTGTCTTAACGTAATACATGTATAATTGCACCAGGAAGACAGCATGTGTCATACTATTATATAGTGAAGTAAACAAATAATAATTATATTAGTAATAGTCTGGATGATCGTGTCATCAAATAAAGCAAATGCATAAAAGTTCAGAGGGAAGTCCAAGCCTATTGTTCGATCACTCGATCAGGTCCGATCAGCTTGTTGTCAGAAAAACCGAGTAAAGCTTGGACTTTGACGGCTATAGTTTGTTTTTTAGCTTGCCAATCCTTTTGAGTTGTTGTCTTAAAACCAAAGATTTTAAGTGGTCTTTAACGGATATTTGAGTTAATTTTACAGCCCAGGTACGTATTTGATACCACTGTTGCCAGCACTGGCAAAATCGTTCTCAAAGTCGCCTAGATACATTTGCTTCTGCTATATCTAATATTCGCTAAAAGAGAAATTGACTTTGCCGAGTTTCATAGTCATGCGCGGAAGGTTCAGCGTTAAAATGAACCAAGCCTTTTTTTTAATGTTTTCACAATGTTTTTTTTTTTCATTATTATGTTTTTGGGCAAGAATTGCTTCTACACACTTTTCTTGTTTTTGTAGGCGATACAAACCGATTGTCAACAGTGAGCAGTGGAGTCGTTATCGTGCCGATTTTAAGCGTCAATATTCAGAATATATGGAACTACATGACATTGTTGACAAAGTGTCGCAGCGATTTACTGAGCTGGAAGAAAGTTTGCGTACTCATGAGACAGGGACTTCTTCCTGGGAGGTAAAACCAACTCTCTGTCCACCCTCTTCTCTCTCCTTTGTTCTGTCTGTCTACCTCTGCCTCCTTTTCCCCACCTTCTCCCATCCTCCCCTC